>NW_027175976.1:840000-1025000 GCF_023055335.1 Clinocottus analis
GACTCATCAGGTACGACCCTGAAGCACATTTGTGGGATTCCTCGTTGTCTGCGGGGGTTTAACACCGAAAGAGGTTTTGAAAGTTTCATGTTCTAGCGGGCGAGAAAGAAGACAACCTCACAACGTCGTGTGCTATTTGGTTTTTAGGGTTTTCTCCAGAAACACGCGAAGACGTCGGGTTCTTTGCAGTAAGTTCAAGTAGTGTTTGTTGAATTTGAGCGTGGGCGTGTACGAGGTAAAGCTACGAATAAATTACTACTTCCTGGCTCTCAGGTGAGAGTTTGAGAGCTAAAGAGATGCTTCTAGTCAGCGTTGATCTTTGTATATTGCACTTGATATTTCTGGTAGTTTTGATCTGGAGAAGCAGCTGCGTGTGTGTGTGTCTGTGTGTGTCTGTGTGTGTTCCCGCGGCTTTTAAGACTGTTTTTTAACGTGTTAAAACTGCATTCATCACCAACGTTAACGGCGTCTGACCTTTCAGATGTGCATATTCATAAATAGTATGGTCTCGGAGGCAGACGTCATAACATTTTTCTTCCTTTTCGCTAAGAACTCTTATGACACGATGTGAAACAAAAACAAATAATCACAAAGAAGCACCGTGGAAAACATCTGCGGCGCTCACTTCTTCCACAAAACATGACCTCTGTGATGTTAAAAAACAAAACATACATATACACATATAAGGCTTGAGTTCTTAACTCTTGGTAGTATTATTGCCATCTAGCATATTTGTAAAGCTTAAAATAAATATGGAGTACTGTACATTAATAATTTACATCAATAAGCAAAAAACAAACAATAAAACACACAAAGGCCCCGAAAAGAGAGAAATGCTTTCACTGTTAGTGTTTGACCTTGAGGAGAGAGAGAGAGAGAGAGAGAGAGAGAGAGAGAGAGAGAGAGAGAGAGAGAGAGAGAGAGAGAGAGAGAGAGAGAGAGAGAGAGAGAGAGAGAGAGAGAGAGAGAGAGAATGAAACGCTGTACAAACGAGCACGAGAACAAAAAGCAGCACAACTAAATGACTGGATGCAGTTTGGGAGCTCTTGATTGGAGTTGAAGGAAAAATCCACCTCAAAAAACAGGCCGTGTCGCTTTTGTGTTGCGTTCAAGGTCCGACGGATAAAACGCGTCGGTCACAATTATAAAAAGTTACATGCTTCAGTTCAATATGACTAAAAAAACAGAGAAAAGCAGGAAATCTCTGTGTTAGAGAAACTGAAAACTGTTTTATGCAAAATCAGCATAAAAAAAATTATTGGAATATTAAAATAGTTGCCCATTATTTTTTCTGCAATCAACTAATCGATTAGTTGACTCTTAATTGTTTAATTAGAGCAACATCACCAGACTAAAAAGTATTATTATTGATTAACCTGCCAAATGTCATTTTAAAATAATTTTTTCAGTCAATAAAATGCTGAAAACTATGATTTTTTTAAATTACAATTCCTCAATATTTTTTAAAAATAGATGCCTTGCGGTCATCTAAATCCTCTTCATAAAGGGTTCAAAAACTTTTGGTTCACCTAAAAACGAACATGATCACCAAACTCCATAAAAATGACACGCCGTGTTTAAGAAGGTGGATTTTTCCTTCTAAAAAGACCAAAAGAAATCAGATTTTTTTCACACTGGATCTCCAAACCTGACGTTCCCGACATTCGTCGGTGAACGTTGAACACTTTCTGCTGGTAAAGCTCATTCTGCTTTCATCTATTTGTAGTTTTTTCCCCACAATACAGATGAAGATGTGAAGTGAAGTCCATAATGTCCTCGCGCCGCTCCACCGCCGCTCCCTTACAAAACCAAACCAAACCAAAATAAAACAGCACGTCTTACAGTTCATCATATAAAAGCTTTAGGCTGTATTCTTATTTATTCTACGCATGCGGCCGTATGCAACCGCACTTCTGGATAGAAACCAAGACATTGGTACACTTCTGCTTTGTTTTTGTACAATAAAAGATAAAATGTGCATTAGGTATGCTTGTACGTGACATTGTACAATATTTACATACAATTCTTAATAGCATGAAATTTCAGGATTATCTATATACATATTGAAAATGTATCAGAAATATTTGGACTGTCTATTCTTCTTAAATATGTAAGGTAATGCTTGTAGCGTTTTTTTTGTGTTCGTTTTACTGTCGTATACTAGAAAAAAATAGTTAATTCAGTGAGCTGTAGACAAATCGCAACCAATGTTTTTCCTCTATCTCTTCTGTTTTTCCCGCTCCTGCAGTTCAACGCGGCGCTCCGGCGCTCCGTGGTCACGCCGTCACGCCGCCGTGGAACCAGGACGCTCTGACGGTCCGTGTGTAGCACCTGTGAGAGAGCGCAGGTCGCGTCACGGCCGAACGGACGAGGTCTCTCGAAAGGCTTTGGGGGGGACGCTCTCGGGCCGACGCAGTCGATGTTATCTGGAGATCTTCCTCCTCTTCGGCTTGGGGAGCTTCCCCTGACGATCCCTGGACGGCATCTGGAGAGCAGACGGGGACAGAAGCGTTGGCGTCGGCGTTGACGGTGGCATAAAAAGGAAAAGACGGCTTGGAGAGGTGGGAACACTCACCGTGCCCGACATCTTGTCCAGCTCGCTCATGGCCTCGTGGATAGCAGCTTCCAGGTGATTGTTCAGTTTCCCCGGTCTGTTGAGCATTTATATTTTTACATTATTCACATGTAAGCAAACGCAGCCGGGTGTCAACACAACGCTGCACAAACACGACAAGTGGATCGTGAGACGGGTCGTTAAATTAAACCCTTTTAATCCAATCACAGCTTAACGTTTAACGACAGGTCTGTCAAAAGCAACGCGTGAATATAATCTTTAAAAACATACAATGTCTTAACGTGATAAAAGTTAAATTTTGACTTTACTCGGGCTACAATCGCCAGCTGGTGAGGACACACGTTCAGAAAACAGTTTTACTCACTTCAGGCCTCTTTTGGCGGCTCGGTCGAGTGCCTCCAAGTCGTGAGTCAGTGTTTTTAGCTTCTCCGGCTCGACCTGGACGGAGACAAGACCAAAACACAGACAACAATGATGAGTTTGTTCTGCTCTAACATCATCAGGCCTCAGAAATACAGGTTTGGAGCATGTTGCAAACATCTGGTTACTTCAGCCTTCACTCAAGTTGGCCTGTAAACTCCTGCCAGGTGTTCACAGACGGGCGTGCTCACCTTGGCCTGCTCCCGCAGCTGCATAGCAGCACTGTGCACTTGTTCGTCCCCGGCCAGCTTGGCAGGCCAAGGCGGGAAGCCCTTCAGCTGGCCCCACACCAGCTCCCCCATGTTGAAGGTCCTGGAGCGGTAGTGGAGCAGCTCCGAGGAGGGCGAGTCGGGCTGCCGCAGGTCCTCCTCGCTGCTCAGGCTCTTCGTGTCCGAGGGGCTGGGCGCCATGCCGTTGAAGTGGCCGTTGTAGTGGCTGTAGTCTTTGGCGGTGGCCAGAGGCCCCTCCAGGCTGGTGGAGGAGCTGGGCGACTGGTCGTCCCCCGTCAGCTCCTGCCGCGGGGGCCCCAGCACCTCCCCGTAACCCCGGCTGCTGAAGTGGGGCGCAGCGCCGTTGATGTGCACGCAGCGCTCCACCGTCTGCTCCAGCCGCTCCTTGTAGTTAGAAGGCAGCCGGTGGCAGCTGTTGAAGCGGTAGCCGTCGTCCAGGAAGGCCTTGTCGTGGGCCATGAGCAGGCCGTGGTCGCCGGAGGCCTCGGCGGGGCAGGGCGGGGCGGGGGCCAGGCTGGCGGGGCGCTCCATGCACGGACTGCTCCTCACTTGGGTGGAGCACTCCAGGAACTCCTCGCCGCCCCACACGCCGCCGTTGTTGTTGCCGTGAGCGTCGAAGCCCCCGTGCTGCGTCTCCCCGTCCCACTGGCCCCTGGGAGTCCCGCGGCCGGGGGAACGGAAGTAGTCGCCGACCTCGAGGCCGTCCGGAGTCCTCTTCCCCGGATCCATGTTCTTCTGGCCCCGGCTCGGCCTGGCCTGCCTCGGCCTGGCTTGCTGCTGAGGCAACGCCTCTCCGTCCTGGTGCCTGTGCAGGACCGAGCTGACCGCCTGCGGGAGGTTGACCGGCTCCCCTATCGACGCGGTGAAGGCACTCATGGCGCTGAGGGCGGGCACCGGACTCGCCTGCGTGGTCCCGCTCACCGTGGTGGTTATGGTCACGTGCATGCCCTTGCTGGCGGCGTCCACCACGGCTCTGTAGATGGCGTCCACCGACTCCGGGCCTCCGCCCCTGTCCCCGCCGGGAGGAGCGCCCGCTGGAAGCCCGTCGCCTTGGGGCTGCTGCTCCTCCCTGAACTGCGGGTGAGACAACATCCCCGGCTGTGGACGACAACAACAACAAAAAATCATGATGAAAAAGGTTCATTCGTGGATTTGACATGCGGACAATTGAAGCGCCGCTCCTCGCCCCCCACCTGGTAGTTCTGGTAGAGGCAGGCCATGGAGCCGGCGTTGTTTCGGTCCGTGTAGGGCGCGTTGTCGGAGAAGTGCTGCTGGCCCTGGTAGGGCCCCTGCTGCATGCCCTGGTGGACCTGCTGCTGGTACATCTGACCCACAGCGGCGTTGACGTGCGGCTGCAGGCCGCCCAGACCGCAGCCGAGGGACGACGGGTTTCCTGCGAAACCATTGGGACAAGGCGTGTTAAAACCGTCCTGGGACACCGGCTCCTCCATCAGCAGTCGCTTCAGTATTTAAGCAGAGCAGCACACGGTTCAGCATCCGCTTATTAACCTAGAAAATCATGCTACAAATGACCTGCGTCCAGCGTTTCCCACAGGACAATCATTCAATTATTTTACCGACGTGGTGTAATCACACATTATGCACAATTCAAGCGGAGCTTGCAAAAGTATTAGCAGCAACAATCGCATTTTCATTCGGGCTTTCCGCAAAACAGCAAAACTACTAAGTGGATCTATTTGAGGTGGGCGGCCTCCCCAAAATAAATTAACCATCCAGGGAAAATGGAAAAAAATCAGACCGGAGACTTGTTAGAATAAAAGAAAAGTTTCACGTTAACAATCTGTTGCGCACAGATGGACAACGCTGCGCATTCAAGGGACAGACCGCCGACAAAATACACAGACGCGTCGGTGAATGAGGGGAAAGCCCGGCAGCGATGTGGTGCAGACAAAGCAAACACACAACCTCCCAGGCCTGACCGTGTTGTGTGGGTGTGCGCGTGAGGACGAGCGGAGGCCGGAGCAGCTGGTGCTACGATGCTACGTAGCTGAAGGGCAGCTGTGTGTGAGCGTCTGTGTGTGTGTGTGTGTGTGTGTGCGCTCTCCATTTTTTCCCTCCTCCCCTTTTCTTTCTTCCCCTCTCTCCCAACGCCGCCGAGAGCCACGACTCGGCCCCGTCCCCCCACCCCTTCTCCCCGTTTAACACCGCCACCACCTCCGCTACCGCTATGATATAGTGACGGCTGTTGCCGGGGGAGGTTGCCATGGGAACCCGGTGATGATTGGTGGCGCTGTCCGCTGCCAGGAAGCTCGTTGCGGGGGTGGATGAGGGTCGAGGGGGGGTTCGCTCCTCTGGGGGATGGGGGGTGTCAGCTGGGTGGCAGGAGGTCTTGAGGGGGGTTTACAATGAACTTTGGAGGATTTGGCGATGGGGGGGGGCCGCTGGTAGAAACAGATGGTTAGAGGCGAGCGCTAAAAAGCCACTTTTCAAAAGAGCGTTCCCGTGCTCTTAAGACCCAAAACATGTCGTCCAAATTAGCCTCAAGTGTGGGGGGGTGAACGATCGACGACTCAGGAGGCGTAAGATCTGCTATCTGGTGACAGAATAGATAGATATGTACTTTATTAATTCCTAATGGGAAATTTTTTTGTCAGAGTAGCGTCCCACACTTACAGACATCAACATCAAAGGAATAAACTAAACACACAAGATAAGTAATAAAAGAAAATAAAAGAAGAGCAGGGATGGCAAATACTAATTATGCAAATACATAAAGGAGTATGGAACACTCCTTTATCCCCGAGAGGACGGGGCCGAGGAGAAACCTTTCACTGCATCTGTGACACTATTGTCCCTTTTTCTTTTTCCCCATTATAAAAAACAAACAAACACGGGTGAGTTTTGGCCCACCGGAGGCGAGAGGTTTCCTGGTTTGAGCCTAAACCGGTTTGATTTCATGCAAAGCGCCCAAACCGACGTTTGTCATTGAGGCGCGTTTAGGCAACCCGCGTCACAACCAGCGTCACAACGATTTAATCCAATGTGTACAGTAGTAACACGCAATACGACAACGCGATCACCACGTTATGTTTGTTCATAAACAGACGCACAGAGCCACCAACGTCTCACAGGCCGGGCAGTAACGCTGCACCAACATGGCAACCTCTTGGATTTGTGTCCAACCGACTGTAGTGCAGCTTCGACTTCTCTGTGAACTGCAGTCGCCTCGCTCTTCTTCATGGATTCTCTCTCCGTCTCAGGAGCAGCTGCTGACTCATGTGCCCCTGGTGGTAAAGTTCTGTATCGCTTAACCCGACTACTGCACAGTAATGTTTAGGACAGGACCACCTAATTGTTTGCATCACCTGTCTACGTTTACGACACAAGGGTGAGCACAAAATCTGACGATCAGCACTGCGTCCCGACACCTCGTCACGCTCTACCTCCTGACCTGCACAGGACCACATAGCGGGACACCTGGGGATGAGGACAGGTGGCCTGCAGCACACCTTGGTGGCATCTCCATCATCATTACGAACCATACGAGGACCCACAGATGCACCGTGAATACATAAACCCACAGACCGGTCCCAAGAAGAAAAAAGAGATCTAGGTCTTTTCAGCTCTTTCAAAACAAACACTCACATGAATGTGTGTGTCCACACACACACACACACACAAACACACACACAAGCATACAGTCACAAACACTCATTCATATGCGCACAAATAAACAGAAGCACACGCACTGTAATACACAAGTAGTCATAGGCATGCACACGCAATCATTCGAACACACACACACACTCTCATCAAAGGCTTCACTCCGGTCCCTATTCAGGGTCTATCGTTACTATAGCGACCGGCTAGCAGCGAGAAGCTCTTCGGAGCGCCCTATCTGGGCCGCTTCCCTTAAAAAGCGTGATCCAGATCCCATTTCCATCTTCTTACACCATTGACTGATGCTTGCATTCAAATAAAACAAAGAGAAACACTGGCTGACTGACAATTAGCCTGAGCTTCCAAAAAAAGATGAGGGGCCTTTGCTCATTAGCTCGGAGACGCTGGAGGAGCCCGGCAGGCTCGGCTCGGGGCCTATCGCCTGAATCCTTCGGTTTTTGTTCTCATGAAACACATAAAACACGTCTTCATCCAACCACTAGCTTATCACGAGGACGAGCGGGGGATGTGAAGTCACCAACAGGATCTCAGCCATTCACCAGCAATCAATCATTTTGGAACAATAGTGCGCAAATGTCAGAAATAACATATTTGCTCAATTGTGTTATTTAAGTGTAGTATAAATGCCTTAAAAAATGTAATATTCAGCGTTTGTATTGTATGTGTGAGTATTATTCTCACCCGAATCAGAAATGGTCTGAGCACAGCTTCCATCGCCAGCTCCATGTGGCATCACCACCATGGCAGTCCGCCCCATACCGTGAAGGAGGTTCTGCTGTGAGGGGTGAGGGCCGGGATGGGACAGCGGTGGGGGGTTTGTGTGGGGGCGTCCCAGCGGCATGCCATCGGGGCCCACCGGTACGCCTCCGGGCCCCATGGGCCCACAGTTGCTCATTGAAGAGGCCTGCATCTGGGCTATCATGTCCGGGAACTGGCCTGGACGAGAGCCCAGATGGCCCCCGGAAGCGTCCATGGTCTGGCAGTGCTGCATGGCATCCCCTGGACCCCGAAGCCTCTGCTGCGCGAGGTGGTTCTGCTGAGGGCCGGCGGGGCCCATGCCGGCGCCGTCGTTGTAGTGCAGCTGTGCAGACCCTTGAGGGCCAGGGCTAAGACCCGGTCGGTGGCCGTGGGAGCTCTGGCAGCTCATGGACTGGAGAAGTTGGGCCATGGAGGCGTTCGGGGGAAGGTTTCCGAGTCGGCCCACTTTTCGAAGCTGCTCCGTGGCACTGGGCCCCGCCATGTGGGGTCCTCCCATGCCTCGTTTGTTCAGCATGCCGTAGACCATGTTGTTGCCGGTGTCGTGGTTTACAGCGGCGCCACCGCCCGCCGACTGCTTCCGCTTGCGCATGGGGTCCCTCTGCTGGGCCATGAGCTTGTCTCGAAGAGCCGCCCGGCCGCTCTGGCCCTCGGGAGTGTTGAGCAGCATGGTGGAGTTTGGCGGGAGCATTGAGTTTAAAGTGCTGTGTCCCTCTATGCCCCGTGGGCCGCTCATAGAACCAGGGTGTCCGCCACCTCCTCCATTACCGCCACCAACACCGCCGCCCCCGCCCCCGCCAGCAGGGCTGTTGCCAGCAGCGCTGAGTTTATTTTGATTTGCTAGCTGTGCTTTGGCTGCGGCTGACAAGAGACTGCTGGCCGGGAAGGAAGCAGCGTTCTGTTGGTTGAGGATCTGGTTGAGGGGCATCCCCAAGAGTCCCGGGTGGCCCTTCTGGGAAGCGCTAGGGGTTGCCAGAGAAGAAGAAGAGGAAGAGGAGGAAGAAGTGGGCGAGTACATGGGGTTGTGCTGCTGGGCGCCGATCGAGTTCCCCATGCCGGGCAGCATCTGGGGGTCTTTGTATTGGTGGTGCGGGTCAGTTTTGTTGGTGGAGGGGCTGGAGGGCATGGAAGGCCTGGGCGAGCCCATGGCGGACCTGGGAGAACGAGGAGGAACCTTCATGTTGCCACATGGGGCCTGGTGCCCCGAGGGCATTGCAAAGTTCCCATGGTCAGAGGAGGTGGAGGATGACCGTGAACGATGAGGAGAGGCCTCAATTCGGCCCAGGATAGGCCCCGCCATGTGGACAGGCGAAGTTACAGGGGAGGGCGACATGGAGGAAGCCGGGCCACCCTGTTGAGTCCTTTGAACATGGCCGACATGCCCCACGGGCCCAGACTTACCTGTGGGTATAGGTAAGTTGCTTGGCAAGGGAACAATAACAGGAGGGGGTATGTTTACATTCATCATTTGTACCTGAGAGTGGATATTGGGCTGGAAGTTTGATGGGTTTGGGGCATTGGTGGGGGGCTGGTTGACTTGCTTGCTGGGGATGGGGTCCAAGATGCCTAAGGGGTCTTTTTCAGAGGTCAACTGCCTTTTCTGAAGGGCACAGGATGGTGGTATGGATGAAGGAGACGGTACGGGATGCACAGGGGGCTGTGTTTTATGGTGAAATGCTGTGCGGGACATATCCATACCAGGGGGGAAGCTCCCCCGAGGCATGTTCATGACAGGGCTTTTGGCAGTGGCCGTGGGGGAGAGGGGCGTGCTAGTCCTCCCTGTCATGGCGCAAGATAGCTGGCTCGCAGGGGAGCCATGGAGCATCAAACTGTGTGGGGAAAGAGGCGTCCTAATGTTCCCATGGATGGAGCCAGGACTACCAGCTCCTGGGAACCCACAAGGATTGGTCCTTGGGAAGCCATCAGGGCTGCCCAGAGTGTCTGCACTGGGAGACTGTGAGCCGTCTCCGTACAGCTTAGCGCTGGAGGGAGGCGGACTAAGCATGCCTCCATACCCAACCCGGTAAGGGGATTTGGGTCCCGGCTCCCCACTGCTCAACCTATGCGTCCTGGGGTATCCCGAGTAGAGCTCAAGCTGCTGGGCTCCACCCATCTCCTGGGGTGGATACAACCTCTGCTGCTGCTGCTGCTGCTGCTGCTGCTGCTGCTGTCCGGCTGCCATCATCATCTTGAAAGGATTCTTGCAGTCTGGGCCACCAGCATGGGGCAGGCCATCGTGGAGCTTTGTCCTTATTGCTCGTTGAGATGTGGAATGCGCGACGACCACAGAAGATGTACCTTGAGGCCAAACAAAGCACATTTGAGTTGAATCGATACCAACACCTTGGACGGAGGCAGGGCAGGAAAGTGATTGAAACAACTGGATTTACTCGTACCTCCCCCTGGACTGGTGAGCGTCAGCGGTGGGTGCGTCCCCATGCTCCTGTGCAACGTGGCCACCGCCAGAAGCTTCCTCTTGTGGATGCAGAGTTTGGTGACGTCGTCATCCGCTTTCACATCCTCCGCCGTCCTCTGCTTGACGGCTGCCCCCGGGTCGAAGTTGAACACCTGAGGAAAAAGATTGGCGGGTTAAAACGGAGATCAGTTCACAGAAACCCTATGAATTAGAACGCCTTTGGATATTTTTAAATGAGATTTCTACTTGGTAGAGGAAGGAGAAGCAAGAGACAAGGCAGACAGGGTAAGGTTAAAGTGATTACTCTCCAATTGTGTATAGATCTTCAAAATTCATACAGACAGATGGACACAGTTGGATTAAAGCCAAAGAGAGAAGGTAGTACTGTGTTATTGTCTGACTTTGATGAATCCAAACTGACCATTTGAAAAACAAAGGTCACACTATAACACTACTAAACTACCTGATCAAGACAGCGGTAGAACAGATTAGAAAATTACCTGTTTTTGTCAATAAAATCTTGGAGCTTTGGCCAACACCCCATTTAATACATCCTCACCAAAGT
Source organism: Clinocottus analis (assembly GCF_023055335.1). Taxonomy (NCBI): domain Eukaryota; kingdom Metazoa; phylum Chordata; class Actinopteri; order Perciformes; family Cottidae; genus Clinocottus; species Clinocottus analis. The sequence goes on from NW_027175976.1 coordinate 850,605, forward strand.
ATTTCTTTAACAGTGTAATGTGAATCATCACAGAGGTACTCCACATCTAAGGATGGTCAAGAATCTAAGAGAACCTACATTTTAGTTTCTTCTTTTTCTGTCGACAGAAGACAATTTAAGAGGCAAATATAAAAAATGGGAAGATGAAAAACGTTTTCGGTTTGTGGGGGTTAGCATCTGCGATATTAAAACATGAATAATAGAGCAGAGAAGCAAACGAAACGTTTTCCCAGACAACAACATCAGCCACAACATCACAACAGCCTGATTTATTATACACGGTGTCGGGTACAAATTTAGCTTCAAGAAGGATGATGGTTTAATCCCACGTAACGCGATACAATGGACGCCTCACGACACCCCGACATCTGCAGCACGGACCTTCAGAAAGATCCGTGGAGTCGGTCGGCTTGAATATATTTCATACATGCCGCGCATATGTAATAGAAGTGGAGGAATGGATTATGCTGCAGGAGTGGTTTCAGAGCTTTCTCTGGACATTTTAATACTCTTTTTTTCCACCGTGAAAACAGACCACTATTGGAATCCATTGAAACTGACATTAATCCAAGCCGACCACAGCCACCGTGAAGGACGAAACCACAAACTTTTTACTGCTACCTTTCAAGTCGACATGGGGGACTTTTTGATACTCAAAAGACCATTTCAACAAAAATAAAAGCAACACTTTAACAATAGCCTGTCGGAAGACGTTTGTGCGACGCCATTTCCTTCTCACAGACGTGTTTACTTCGTCCTCATTCCTCTCTCCACTCCTGTGCTCCATCCTCGCTGCCGTGACAAATGTCAAATAAGTAACGTGTCCCATCTTGAGGCGAAGACACAGCAAGAGTTTGACCGCCTGCTTCGAATTAAAATATAACGTCGTCTGAAGATTTAGCTCACACTCGTTCTGGGGGATTTGCAGAGAAAACAAGCAACTACCAAAAAACATACAATCTTTATACATTTGAAATATGTTTTCCCATTCATGTACAATCAATCAAACATACGGCAACGACTGGTTAAAAGCCAGTCTCACCGAATTTTACCTCTCCAAGAAATGCACCAATAAAACAAAACATATTCCGCCTACAAACGTATATTTTACACGTCTCACTCACAGATTTCGATGTGTTTCCAAACAGCGGGGACGCGATCAGACATGGTTTTATAACAAATAATAAAAATCCTGTTTGACGTCATCTGCGACGCTTGAAACGAAGCGCGCTTCACATCTTTTCCTCCACAGAACAGCTGATGAATAAAGCTCGTTATAAACCGATGGCCAAGAGCGACATTTATGGTACAGCAACGCCACCTGCTAACGCAAGTTTAGGTTTGATTGACAACATTTTAAGCTGCTACCAGGCCCTCATTTAGCCGTTATTTTTGCACAACAGCCTTTTAATTTAATTCGTCTTAATTCAAACATCTTCTGGAGTCCATTCATGAAAGGCGGCTATAAAATCACAGTCTGTTTGCTGCGTTTTCAATGAGTCGGGGGAAGAGACGTTACCTTGTGGAGGATGAGTGGGCACTCCAGGCCGCATTTGCAGGTTCCATCTGTCAGCAGGTATGTTTTCACCTGCTCCAAGCTGGACAGCACCGAGCCACTGGGACTGCACACAGAAAACAACGACGTTAGGCTGAGGACAGACGTCAGCTCAAATACCTCATCTATCATACTAAATGTTGCATTGTTTAAAAAAAAGGGTTTTTGAATATCATTTAATATTTGTAGACTGAAGGTCTTGGGATATAACATTTATGTGCAAAAACATCACAAAGGCACTCTTTACTCAGAAGATGAAAAAAGAAACCCCCGCACATGGAAACTCTCCACAGACAGACGTACAAAGATGTTTTCAGGTGGGTTAGCCGCTCCTTCAGGCCGGTTTTGCTGCAGGTTTAACAGCCTTGCAACCAATAAATCAAACAGTAAATTTCTCCCACACCACAGAGGAATTAAAAAATATTGTTTTCACTGGACAGTGGCTGGAAAATATCACGTTGAATAAAAAAATCCAGGATCATTATCAACATATAAACCCAGCACTAATAAATAACTCCCTGATGCATACATGCAAATGTCAGTTTTTTCTCTTTTAAAAAGGAAATGGAGACAGCCCCCCCTCCTCCGAGTAGGTTAAAAATCTAGACCACTTATGTTATTAGAGTGTTTCTATTTTTATCTATTTCATGACCATAAAACCAGGAACATCGAAGGACTAAAAGTAAACATCAGGAATGTGAACAGGAAGTCACAGCTGGAGTAAGTCCAGGAGAAATGGGGAGTTTTGTGGCCAAAAAACTCTGAGAAAATATGAAAACTACATCCAGTGAACCATTTAAATGAAAGAAGAACACTGTGTGCTATTGGTAGATCCTATCAAACAAACAAAACTAAATCAGCCAGCTGCTGTGAGGATCTACAGTTGCACATCCCCGAAGCAAACGCACACTTTAAATGTAAAAGAACATGAGCAAGTGTGCGGTGACAGTATCAGGCCACGGTCACAGAAGTACACAGGATTCTTTCCAACACCCAAAATAAACCTGACACCAGCCAACTGCTTTAGTTCATTGTGGCTGGTAAATACCCGCGCTGGTGCTCATGTGCCAACTTCCAGTCTACATAACACGACTGCTGGTGAAGGATCCATCCCATTAGGCAAAGCCCCCGCTGCACAAGCAGAGTGGATTTCCACGAGCGATTGACTCGTTTTCCTTGAAGGAGGCGTCGTGAAATTTTGCTTATCACCATCAAAATTGACCAGAATTCGTTGCTTCCTGTCCAAGCAAACATGTGGGCTGCAATTTACTTGAGTCTAGGGATTTTTTTTACAGCTACTAGATGCCAAACACGCCACAGCTTCACCAGAGAAAGTATAGGGGGAATAATACGGCAAGAAACACAATCTAACAGTCATTATGTTGATTTTAAATTACATTTATTGTGCATAAAGTGAGGACTAAATGAATTTCTTAGAATTTTGGGGCAAAATTATCCAGGCGTAATGATGTAAAGGTATTAAGGGAACAGCACAGATTAAATTAAATGAGTTTTACTGGCATGGCCATTTTATGTCAAACGCCTTGCAGCCTTACTTACTCGCAATCGGTCAACATGTGTGTTAATTTGCTTCTTTTTTTGTGTGTTATTTGATTGCAAGTTAAATCATTTTGGTTGTTAGGGAGGCAGGAGATCTGAAGACATCACCGCATGCCCTGGAAAATTCTCATTTGTCATCATTTCTTTGAATGAATCAAAACAATAACAGGCAGAATATTTGACGTATACATATAACGATGTCATACTTGCAGGCTGGATTTCTTACCTTATGTATACGACCCCGCCGCGGTGCTCCGGCCTGCGCTTCCAGCCAATGGGGACCTGGACAGGGTAGTAGGCCTGCCTCCCGTCGCCCGCCTCGCAGTCCTTTCCGCCATTCATTGCTCCGCTGGTTTTACGCTCGACACCTCAGAGGTATATAAATCAGACATCAACCGGTGTCTTCGCGTTGCATGTCATGTTCGTCTTCCAGGGTGGAGGAGAAGGTGGGAAGGTTGCGGAAAAAACTGCAGGATTACGCTTCCACGTGGGGCGTTGCTCTCGGATAGAGCCAATGGGGGTGGCGGGTGGTCGGGTAGGGTGAGGCGCGCTCACAGCAAACCCTACCCTTTCAGCTGCTTCATGGCTACAGAGCTAAATGGCGCATGGACTTCCATTACTGCATCTTGTCTTTCGAAGCCATCCGACTCGGGCTGAACGCGTAGGGATCAGGAGAGGCTTTTGCTTTCACAGGAAAGTCTTTTGTTGTTCTTTTTTTACCATTTGCCGCCCAGGAAACAGTCCCTCAGTCGGACAAGTCGAGTGTTTTCAACATATTGGTTCCCAAACGCAGTCGGGTAGTGGTTCTCCCATGGTTCCTTTGAGGGCAGAACAGGAGAATTAATGGCCATTCAATTGCGTCGCAGGAGTAAGTTCATAATTTAATCTGCTCTGGGAATGGAAGACATGAATAAAAGTGTTGACACCTTTTTAATCGAACCAATTATTTCCATTGTCCTATAGACGATCCCGACATTATCATAATCATTACTTCACACGAACGCAGCGACAGTTGCTTTGACTTTCCACTGACGCACAATTTTGTGTGAGAATATTCATTACGGTCTTGTAAGCCTGAAAATGATCGGATATGTTACTCACACTGTATCATAATTTATGCCATACGAGCACTTGAAGCAGCCCTTTGCATTGTTTTAACGCACAACTGCATCTAGTCTGAACGGCTGCTTCTGACACCTGTTTGATGCACCCGGAGTACGAGGTTGTAGCATGAACTAAAAGATTGCGACCAGGCCGTAGCCACCGGCGATTGAACAAAACGTCTCAGGTTATCACTGCAGGCACCAATAAAATCGTCTCCATCTCATTGTATCTGCATCTCACGAATATTGCAGGTTTAAAATGCCTCTTGTAAACAATGTCGACATCAATGGATGTAGAACAGAAATAAATAATGTCTTTTTTCCGCAGCATCATTGTCCTCTCTCAGACAGAGCATTTGAAAATCCCCCATCAAAGCCGGTAAATTGGGCTGAACTCGGTGCGTTAGTGACGCCGCTCCATGCGAAGCCTTCTCTCAGCCGCCGGTGCTGCTGCTGACTCATAACTGCCCCTGTGAGCTGCTGAGGCCGAACCCAGTGACACCACCACAGAGGAAGAGCGAGGTGAGGAGGGTAGCGCTGCCCGTGGTCACAGTGGAAACGAGGCAGCGGCTTAAACGTATGCTGTTTATCTGGAAATACGCACCTTGTCATCTCAGTAGAGGTGCGTAGTGTCCACCGCATCGTTAAAATCTCATCTGCCAGAAAAAACTAATTATTTTTCGAACAAGTGCAGAGTTGCTGTTTGAGGACATCTCTGGCTGTGACACGTTTAAGCTCCATTTTCCAGGTTTTTATTTGATATTTGAGCTTTTCTGTTGTTGCTGGAATTAGAGACGGAGAAACAGTAATGTCCAGGAAAAGTCCTGGACCAGAATCAAACCAAAGGCATTTTGATTAAAAATTACATCGGTGCCATAGCCAAATGTTTTCATCTTAACCTTTTGGCAAAGCAACAGCATTTAAACCTGTCACCTTGCTAATGGGAGAGCACAAAATTAAATCTAGGCTTTCACCATTTTACATCTCTCCCCACCATTTCCTGCATCTCAAGAACTACCACGTCCAAAATTACATACGGCTCCTACTAATCTGTAACCTTTCACTGCAGGTGGATCTTTTTTAAGATTTTTTTTTTTGGCCTTTGCACATTTATTGTTCACAGCAACAATAAAAAGACAGTCAGACCGGGAGGAACAGAGAGGTTGTCAAACTCAGGACATAAAAGCCTACCAGAAATGCCGCCTGAATTCCATTATCACTGCACTGGAAGGCACATGTTTTGCCTTAAGAGGACGGAAATTTGGCGAGGAGGTCACATATTATCGAGGTTGTGTGTAAATGCGCGAACGCGTGGGACCATCGAGAACTGTACAACGTAGCAACGATAGAGCCCACAGGCACATAACTTGAGGTACGCGTCCTCAGAAATCTACGTGAGGACACAATCATGCATCAAAATGTCGTGCAAATTCTGTAAAAAACGGTGAATGCAGTGGAGCCTGCAATAAGAAGCTTAATTAACTGAGGGCCTTCACCTGTGTTATGCACTGCACAGTATTAAACAATTCACACAGAGCTTTTCAAATCGACACAGTGCAGACACAATACATTTCAACTTGAAAGGCTTCATAGTTAAGTTATGACACGTAGAACGGCGTGAGTGTCAAACATAATGTGGCAAGGTGGGAAGGTAAAACGCAGAAGTATTTCCTTTTTTTAAACCCCATCATTGAGGGAAAGATGCAGTATTACTGAGACCATGTTTTGCAAAAGTGCCTTCCATACAACGGGACTCCTTCCCAACGTGGACTCAATCCAGCTGAATAACTTCATAAAAGCAGGACGGAAAAAAGATTAATGCAGAAAAAAAGGACATAAATACAGCCACTGGAGACTCGCAGCAATGCAGTCTCAGAAAGAAAAAATGTTTGAGATGAGAAATCGCATCAAAATGACAGAGGGAACGGCAGCCAAGGGTTCTTGAGTAACTGAATTTGCAGTCCATTAAGGACGGCAGCTTAAGTAAATGAAAATGTTCTCTCTCAATGTCCAAATTTGAAAGAATATGATCAGACAAAGTGGCTTGTGTGCATCTCATTACGTGGTCAAGAGGCAGTATTCTTTCTCTCGCGTCTCTGTTTCATTAAAGTTGTTTTCACTGTGATATTTACAGTGACATGAATGCATCCTGTATGTTTATTTCAAGGAAGCTTGATGCCTGGAATGTAATTTGCCGGTCGCAAAAGGTCCTTTCTGCACCACAATCACGTCTAATTGTCTCGACTCATCCCGAACCACGACACGAAAACAAACATTTTATCCACGAGCAGCTGGTAAACTCACGATTCGGACCAGAACGAGCTCTGTAAACGCTGACAGGAGGAGAACGCCATGAAACCTTTGCAGCATTTGGATTACAGGATCGTAGTAACACCTACACTGCCAAACGAAAACAATAGAAACAATAACAGTGAGAGGAAAGCCCTTTTTTCCAGAAATATGGCCGACCCTGAATCTGCAGAGCAGCCGTCCTGTTTTATTGTGATTCAAGGTCTGGATCATTTGACTCATTATGTGTGTTATGCAGATAAAACCGGTGTTTCGTTACGGCTAACAACTACAATTCATCCCGTTTATCTGTTGGACTGCTGACAAGGAAGGAACATTGTATAAAAGGGTAAATTAAGAGGATGCAGCAGGTATTATACGTCATCGTGAGACAGTGTTTGAAAGGTTTATCCTGTAGTATGCTCTGCATTAGGTTGACAGGGGGGTAGGTTTTTACCCCAGATGTCCCTGACCACCTCTGAGCATGAATGCATGGAGCATTTACGTCTACACACTGGATCAGACCTCTAAACAAATGCATTTAGTGTCATATGTTGTCAAATAAAGCAATAGTAGGACACAGGTAGCAATGCAAGTTACCTGCACAAAGCATGCACTGTTTGTGGAGCATAGCCCTGCACGCCCTCCTCTCCTCTCCATGGTTTACAGCTAGATTTAACCTTAAATCTGGCTGTAAACCACCCCCGTGGAGTTACGGGAGAACATGACAACAGCTTGTGTACATTGCCAAAGCAACCACAGTTGCCCAAACCCTGAGCTAACAGCCAATTAGCACGGCGACCGTCGGCTAGACTTTAGAGCAACCGTCGCTTTATTAACCGTTACTAGCCGTTAAACGTCGCCTCCTACGTCACGCGTCTGCGGGCCTCCGCGTCCGGAAAGTGACCGTGTCAACGTTTTTTAATTTAATGTATGTGTTTGGTACGGCGTTTAGAAACCGGGCTGACCAGCCGTCAGCTGTCCAGCCGATGGTTAGCCAGCTAGCTTGTTGTAAGGAAAACGAATTAAGGAGCGTTAGCTACGGCTGCGCTGATAACGGTTACCCGTTTAGTTAATTGGCGTCTTCGTAACCGGCGTCGCGCGCATCGCGGACCCGACTTCAAATTTGTCAAGTATTTTTTTTTAAATAATAAAAAAATTAAGAAAGCAGAGGGGGGGCCCGCGTTTTAGGTATTGAGCCGGGGCAAGGCCAGTGCACGGGCCGAGTTAGCACAGGTTAGCTTAGGTTAGCTTAGCGCGCGAGCTAACAGCCGTGCTAACCCGTTGCGTTTGCACAGAGAGAGAGCGAAGAAGAAGAAGGAGAAGAAGAAGAAGAAGCAGAAGAAGAAACAGAAGAGACGCTCTAACGTTTCTTTCTGTCCAAATCAAACAGTAAACAGTCCGTTTCTTACCCGGGCATCACGGCGAATGCACGGGGCTGCGGCTCGTTTCTGACCTTTAGGGAGAATAAGAATAAATAGCCTACCCATTAGCCCTCTGCCTCTGCTGGTTCTCCTACACTGGGATATTGGAAATGATGGAGAGCCGCACTGCGCATGCGCGGCGGGATCAACCAGCAGATGGGAGAGGTGATGCACGTTAGACCCCCAGAGCACAGATGCAAAAGCTCTGTATGGCGAAAGGAAGAAGAAAGAAATAGGGAATAAAATGATAAAATTAATTAGGAACAACTGGATGTGTGGGTGGGATGACTCACACAGAGATGTAGTGTTCAGTAATGGTTCCGAGGGCCTCCAAGGGACAAAATAAAGAACAAATCATGTTGTTTAACTTATTTGACTTTAAATTATTCACCTCTTATATCAGGTTGCGCCTTTCTTATTATAAGGGATCAACTGATATTGCGTGTGATGGCTAAGACATGGACAAATCCTCCTTTATTAACAAGTATTATAAATAAGCAATAAAAACAGAAAATAATCCACATTAACTAAAATGGAATAACTATTTAATAACAGAATAACAGAATAACTATTATATGAAATGGTCGATGCTGAAAAATTATGCAAAGTTACATATATGAAGTTGACAACTGGCCTAACTATCAAATTAATACTGATATTACATTCATATAAAAAATACATTGTTTGAGGATTTGGCAGCCGGTGTAATTATTGGATACAAGATAACAGTACAGATGAGTAAGACCCCGTTGCATTGTGGTCGTTTGAAGTGTATGACAATATGAAACATTCGTCTCTGAAGCAAAAACAGATAGAAAATAACTTCCACGTATAAATAAAGGTCACGGAAGCTCAAGAATTGAGAAGTTCAGTATTCTGAAGTGAGAAGCAGAGGCGATGCAGCCGAGGGTGCAAATGCTTGAGTTTTGTCTTAAGGTCAAACCTGAGGAGATGTTAAATTAATTCAGTGTGTGGCTGCTGTAAAAGGACCACTTTGTGTATTTTTAAGGGCAAACACGGGGCTGAATGTGTCAGCAGAGAGTCGTATTTTAGAATAATGTGACAGGCTGAATGTGAGCGGAGACGATTTGTGAGATATCTGGTGGTTTATACCTTTTTTATTTCATCAGTCAACCAAATGCCACAGAAAAGTTTTTTTTTTTACCATTAGTGTGAGTACAATAAGTTATTCATAGCGTTCAAATGAACAAAATCAAAATCAGAGCACAGTATTGGTTGTTTTTAAAAACACAAATCCCAATTAAATTTAATTTCCCATGTTGGGGCAATCTGTGTCATCTTTTGAAAATGCCTAAAGGCTTCATTACAACTCAAAATGTTGTTAGAGGTACACAAATGTTTTATAACATTATAATTTCTTGAGTTCCAACTACATTTTGTTTTTCCAAGGAACTAAAAAAGGACAAAAGGTTGGGTATATAGACTGGAATTCAACATTAAAAGAGTGTTTAATGAAGGTTATAGGATGTTAACATTTAAACTAATCTGTGTGTTATTGAACATGCTGAAATACTTAAAGATATGATAATTTCAAAGACATTTCAAAGACAAATAAAATGGTATTTTCTATTGTTAAAAAAGATCAAACACTGCTAAAGAAGACTGTGAATGATTTAAACTTGTGTCAAGATACTTCTGTTTTGTTCTGATTTTCTTAATATTTTTAAAAAAAATTCTTCACACATTAAAATGTATTTAAAGCATATACATGTATTGTGCAATCTTCATTTACATGTAACACACTTCAATTGACAAATGTTACTATTTATTTATATGAATAGTAATAGTAAAAGCAGTAACGTATGTATATTGTATACATGACAGCTGTGAATGTATTATAATGATGACAGTGCGTTTCTATTCTATTTAATTCTATTCTGAGTTTCAACCAATCAGAGCCGCAGAATACATGAAAGCCGGAAGTGGTCATAGCTGGCAGAGCGGTATTCCCGCGAAGATTGAGACCTCGCCGGACGTGAATTACAGTTTTTTTTACCAGGTATTTCTCTGTATTATCTCATGTGTATGCATTCTAACGTTCATGTAAGTAAATAGTTAAAGTAGTTTTTTTTACCTCGCGGTGACAACACGTGTTGCTCACGAGCCCCTGATTCAGAGCGGCGTGGAGGGGAAGTTGTGCCAAACTCCCATCGAAGAGTATGACATATAGGCACATCCTTTGCTTTTCGGCAAATAATTATACACTTAAAGACAATTTGCCACGGCTTCTGCATGTTTGCAAGTTACTTTAATAATTCGGCATGTATATTATCCACTCATACTAACGTAAACACACCTCAGGGGAGTTATTAAAGTGGACATTGTGTTAAAATAGTTATTGCAGCAGCTATATGCCAAATTGAATTATGTCGTGTCCTTATTTCTAATAGCGTGTATCTAATGTTACAGCATTAATAAACACACACACACACTTATATATACACTATATAAATGCATTTAATTGGCACAAGTGCAAATTGTAAAAAAATTACATCAACATCAGATTAAATACAAATTGTAGCTAAGTATTGTAACAATAATTGTTCTATAAATACTCTCATATTAGAGTGCTTCTTTATACAAATATAGTGAAGTGGAGTTAATTATCTTGGGAAGTCATTAAGGACCCAAATATTAGGTATTTTGAGCAACTGCTCCATGTTTTGCAGTTTGGAGTCACAGCATCATGAGTAAGAGGAAGATGGAAAATACTCATCTGCCTGCGGGGGAATGCATCGCACAGGTTTGTATCTGCAAACTTGATTTATTGTCTTCCAACTTGTTTATGGACGACGTCTCACTGCGATGTGTTGGTTGATCTGCAGGTTCAGGAGATGTTGAGGGAGCGGCTTTGTCATCAGCAGCTCCCCGACAGGCCGGAGGGAGTGGAAGCTCAACACAAGTAGGTTTAGGAAGTCTGAAACGTTGTGTTATTATTAAAAAAAACACTCAATAATTAAATGTTCATGTGTTATCAGCAAAGTTAGAAAAACACAGTTAAAAGGTAGAATTTGTACAGATCTACAATGTTTATATTAGTGCTGCAACTCAGTTATTGTTTTCAATCAACTTTTGTTCTTTAAAATGTCATAAAATAATAAGAATACATGTCGGAAAAACTGTCAAAAAAAGCCTTTGAACAAAATACTGCAAACCTAGTAGCAAGACGAGAGCGTCCGGAGAGAGACATTTTGATCATATTATTATCATATATACTAAAAAAAAAGAGTGACTTGGTAATACTGTTACATGTACTGTACACATGAGCAACAAGCTAATGGGAAAGTTGAACTGGGAATCAAACCCCCGATCCTTTGATCGAAGGACAACACTGTTCACTGTGGGTGTTTAGTGACGGCTGTGTTTTGCAGACACCTCCTGGAGCTGCTGAAGCGCACCGCCGTCCACGGGGAGAGCAACTCGGTGCTCATCGTCGGCCCCAGAGGAGCAGGAAAAACCACGGTGAGGACGCCAGCTTAAAAACGAGCTCATGAGTGAAAAAAGAAAAGATGACGAATTGTGTTGGAAGTGTGTTTTTAAGTCCTGGGAGGGTTGTTGCATCCGCAGCTGCTGAAGTGTGTGCTGCGAGACCTGGGAGAGGAAACGGAGGCGCAGAAAAACCTGCTGCAGGTTCATCTCAACGGTGCAGATCGTCCACCAGACCTCATGTAATTTATTCAGAATTAAACGATCAAATGTGAAGACGCGTTGTGTGTGTTTCTGCTGAAGGTCTGCTGCAGACGGACGACAGAATCGCGCTCAAAGAGATAACGCGGCAGCTCCACCTGGAAAACGCAGTCGGCGACAAAGTGTTTGTGAGTGATGGGAAAGAGTTTCAACAGATGTGTTATAGATGACGCCATGAAACCGCTTTGAACCTGCTTCTGTTTCATTTCAGGGAAGCTTCGCGGAGAACCTGGCCTTCTTGTTGGAGGCGCTGAAGAAAGGTCAGAAAATGAGGATCAACATTTAAGAGTGTGTGTGTGTTTTTTCGGGGTGTTTCCCCTGTGACTCGTTGTCCCGTCTCAGGCGATCGCAGCAGCAGCCGCCCGGCGCTGTTCGTCCTGGACGAGTTCGACCTGTTCGCCCACCACAAGAACCAGACTCTGCTCTACAACCTGCTGGACGTCTCCCAGTCCGCCCAGGCTCCCATCGCCGTGGTCGGCCTGACCTGCAGACTGGTGAGCCTCCAGGGGTCTTATACACTCATGAAATCCTCAAAAGTTGTGTAAAAGTCCTGTAAATGTGTTATATTCATGTGTTCATGACGTTCACTTACGCTGAGTGTGAAATAATGAATCTGCTTTTAAAAGAAAGAGGCTCAAAATATCAGCAGCATACAAACAGGCATCTATATAAATGTTTATTCTTTTAATCAAACAATTGTCTCTCATTCATTTGTGTCATTTAAGGTTTACTGTATGCTTTGAATCCTCATTGTTATTTTAAATACTACATTTTATCACTTTTTACTGTTTACACACACATTTCACACAATGGTGCAAAAATTCATGCAAATTCATGGACATTTGGTATAAAGTCATGGAAAAGCATTGGTCAGAATGTGTATGAAGCTTGAGTCTCCCTCCCGTCGCCTCGGACATTTTTTCCCTCGGTGTAATGCCGACGGCGTAACGGTTCTCTTTCCTCCAGGACGTTCTGGAGCTGCTGGAGAAGCGTGTGAAGTCTCGGTTTTCCCACCGTCAGATCCACCTGCTGAGCAACCCGACGTTCGCTGAGTACCTGCGGCGCGTCCGGAGCCAGCTCAGCCTGCCGGATCACTTCCCGGACGCCAGGTTCGCCGTGGATTGGAACGCCGGCGTAGAGGTGAGTCGCGGCGCCTCGATCCCGGCTCACGAGCATCGGATCTCGTCGTCCTACGACCTCTCCCGTCTGTGTCCTTCCCTTCAGGCTCTGTGCGAGGACAAATCAGTGCAGGACGTTCTGCAGAGACACTACAACTCCAGCAAGGACTTCCGTTCCATGCACACGCTGCTGGTACGCCTCCGCTTTCATTGTACCGAGCCACATCTGTCTCTGGGCCTCGGCCCTCACTCCCCTTGCCTCGCTCGCTCTCTCTCTCCAGATGCTGTGTGTGAGTCGGGTGTCTGTCGCCAAACCCGCCATCAAACCCGCGGACCTGCTGGAGGCCAGCCGGCTGAGCTTTGCCGACGCCACGGCGAACATGCTCCACGGTAACGACCTCGGCGGACGTTTAATTTCCCTCACTCGGGACTCTAATGAGTTCACACCTGTTTATGTTACTGTCTCTCTCTCTGCATAGGTCTGTCTATCCTGGAGCTGTGTCTCATCATCGCCATGAAACACCTCAACGACGTCTACGAAGGAGAGCCGTTCAATCTGCAGATGGTTCACAACGGTGAATTACTTTCATGTGCCGTAAAAGACGGGCTGCAAGCCGCGCCTACCTTTCGGTGGGTGTTCCCCGCTGAAGCGAGCTAGCGCTGCTGCTAGCTCCCCTGCTAGCTCCCCGCCTCTGCTACTGCACATGTTGGACGTCGAGCCGGGGCTGGTCCGCGACCTTCGGTGGTTGTCGGGAAGCGAGCAGGAAGCTAGCGAAGCTCCATGCTAGCTCCCCGGAGCAGAGAGTTAGCAGCAGCGCTAGTTGGCTACAGCGGGGACACCCACCAAAAGTAGTAACGGCTTTTAACCCGACTTTTAAGGTTCTTTTTGTGGGTGCAAATATTTAAAAAAAGCTTAACAAAAAGGAAGATACAAATGATGAACTAAATTAATCAACAAGGAAAAGCTTGTCAATTTTCTTCATGTTCTGTTCTGTTTTTTTTTAAAAAGAGTTTAAGAAGTTCCTGCAGAGGAAGTCGAACTCAATGTATAAATTTGACCAGCCCGTCATCTTAAAGGTGCGTATGAAGCGTTTAAAGAGCCTTGTGTGATGTTTAACGTGCTTCGCAGGCTCTCGAGGAAGAAAGATAAACACACTTATGTATTTGTACGTCCTCAGGCCTTCGAGCACCTGCAGCAGCTGGAGCTGATCCGGCCGGTCGACAGCTCGATAGCTAAAACTCAGAGGGAATACCAGCTGATGAGACTCATGCTGGACCACAGTCAGATCATGGAGACCCTGCAGAAGTACCCACAATGCCCCACGGACGTCAAGCAGTGGGCCATGTCGGCGTTCGGCTAGCACTCAGCACACATCTGGACTTCATGTTGACGCTTGTTTGCTGTGAGAAAATATTAAATAATATAAAAGATATAAAGAAACTAAGTTATGCGTTATTGAGGTTATGATCAAATAAAAATGTGTATTACTTATAATATTGTAAGTTAAACAAGGCAACAGTTATCTTTTAGCCCCAATGTCTTCTATTAAAAGTCTGGTAACTAGCGTCAAGCAGCTGAATGCTGCCGCCTGCTGGTGCAGTTTGGCATTTCGGGCTAAAAGCTTGTAATGACTATTTTCACGTTTCTTTCTTCTTTCTCTCTCGTTCTCGTAAATAAGAGTAAGTTAAACCACATGAATGAACGAGGACGTAGCTGTGGCTCAGTGGTGATCCTCAGCTGGAACATGTTGATGTGTTTGGGCAAATCACTCAACCCCAAATTGCATATATCTCTATCTGTAAATATAGACATAGATACAGTGATCTGTTTTATAGAAAAATATAGATCTAAATATGATAGATCTGTCTATCAATCATATCTAGATCTATATTTTTCTATAACAGATCTATCTGTCTATGTCTATAGAGCTAGATATGATAGCTCTGTGGAAAAAAAAGTCATGCTATAGCATGTCGAAAAAAAAAGAAACGAGCACTTTTATTAATCCCCTTGGGGAAATTCTTCTCTGCATTTTGACCCCTCCTTGATTAGGGAGCAGTTGGCTGCTCTGCGGGGCGCAGCGACGGGTTGAGTGTCGTGCTCAGAGACACTTGGACGTGTGAACTGGAGATCGAGCCGGCGACCTTGTGGTCGCCAGCTCAGGGGGATGACTTCTCATCCCCCTGAGCTCCAGCCGCCCATGAAGTCTTTGTAACAAAAATACTGCAAACAGTGAAATAGTGATACTTTAAAATATCCCAAAAAGTGAAAGGAAGGTCATGAGGGTTGAACTCACAACCACTCAGCTGGGTATTGAACATGCGACCTTGTGGTTGTAGGTCAACACTGATACCACTGTGCTAAAGTCCCCATGTAGCTCATTAGTGAATGACATTGAACCAGTGAAACAAGAGCGACCGTGAAATACAAAGTTAAACAAACTGTCATCTGGGAATCAAACACAAGACCTTCTGTTTGAGAGACTGCAAATATAGCAGTACTCTATAGAGATCACTGGGTGTGTAGAATCACTTAGACTAGCCTTGTATTTGACATCAAGTGTGGTGAACGCACCTTAAAACAAGATTAGCCTCTTGAGATTCAAACTCACAACCTCCCACGTTCTGAAAAAGGTCAAAAGCAAATGCATCTTCTATCAGAAGTTTTAAATAAATAACAATATGAACTATTCTAACTTGTAAGCTGTCGACTAAATGAGGAGGATTGAACGACGTGTTTTCAGTCGGTGTAAAAAAGGAAAACATCAGGACTCACAATCTAAAAACACATTTATTTACATCACGTGGATCACTTCAGCTGATAAAAACCGTGGCCGAGTCACAGCGCTGGTCTGGGATCTGTTTCGTGGTCTCTGTGGTAAGGCTTCCAGGGTTTCTGAAGGGTTCATTCTGCTATAATACTTTTCTCTGATCCTCCACTGGGAGGTCAAAGGTCAGGGGGAGAACCCACTCTCTCAAGAACAACTACTGCCACAACTATTTTCCAGTTTGAAATTCCAGACAAGTTGTTCCATTTTCACATCTTCTAGTCAGCAAAATAAAACAGTCACATGTATCAGGAGTATAGACAACAACAAAAAGAACATTTTCATCATTTGAGACTTTTTGTGCGACTAAAAAAAAAGAAGAAAAAAAAAAAAATCAGATTTCTCGGTTACTTCCAGCCTTGAAAAGCAGAAACCCAGCGAGCGTCATTACCACGACGGGCCGCGTTGGCAGACCCTGGACCAGCGCTGCAACTCCAGAGCATTGAGAAATGTGGGGGTCAAAAGCGCTCGCAGTGTTGTAGGGTGGTTGTTTGTTTTGTTGTCGTAATTTCAGGCCTGGCAACCCAAACTTATCCTGCTGCCCGAGACGAGGTCACTGGAGTTCAATGTTTCCTCTAAAATCGAGATGCTGGATTGAGACACCTGTAGCAGGCGGTTGCCGTTTAAGAGCTTTGGGGATTCTTCAAATTGCAGAGGACCCGAGTGGGTACCTTGAGGAACGCCACGGGTTAAACGTTAGTTCTATCTTTTGGCCGAGGAACCCGTAAGTGCTTTCTTGGATGACTTACAAAAGGGTTAGTACTCCAATGAGCTTCTAGCTTTCAGCTAACACGAAGCTCGACTTAAAGTCACTGTGAAGGACAACGTTTTACGGACCGAGCCCCGCTGCCGAGGCGAAACACAAGAAAAGTAGAAATGAATGTAGAGGAAACACTGAAGTTCAACACGCACTTATAAAGATTCAGCTCAGAGTATATGGTTGATACAGGTATTTATGTTCTCATATCTGTACAGATCCTAGACTGCTTAAAATAGTGGGGGCAACAAGACACAAATGTTCCACTGGTAGTTAATATGCACAGCAATGTGAGGTGCTGGGCGACAGGAAGTCGAGATAGAAACCCGTAGAGCCCGCACGCTGAGGAAACCCGTCCAGACACTTTAGATGACCACGGCTGAGTTGGAATAGATGAGCGATGGTAGTCAACACCTGGTGGGGGGCGGAGAAGTTATCTCGGATAAACTGATATGCTTCTTAAAGAGCGAGGGCTTCAAAATCGAGGCGAGATTTGAGGCCAGAAGATTGTACTCTTGTTGTTTTGGTAGCCTTGACGGTTCCTTTCTTTGTGGTTGCACGGTCGGCCTGCTGGTTCACCGTACAGCAGGAGTTGTATGAACGGGTCTCAGAGTGCGTCGGCTTTACCGGTTTCCACCGCGACGGGGCACAATCACACGAAACCAGCCGAACCCGAAGCCCTCTGGAGGTACACGGGGCTCAATCCACCAAAGTACACAATACTGGAGTCCAGGAGTCTGAAGAACATTCATTCTCGGTCGTTTGTCCATAGACTGAATAGAAAGAAGCACGTTACAGTTTATATCTTTTCTTTTTGAATCAATGAGTATTTCCTGAATAACAACTGAATCCCCCCCCCCCCCCCCCCCCGCACAACAACCGTAAATCGTGCCAACTCTTACAACTTTATTCAGAGTCGCACCTGAGTTATGATAACCCAAAACCTCAGGCCTGTAAATTAAAAAATAAATACAACACATCAATATGCAAGGTAACGGATAAAAAAAGAAAGAAAAGAAATTAAAATGCTACAAGTTATTTGTGAGTCTGTGTATTGAAAGTCACTCCTGCAGCTGGTCCTACAGAAGTGTAGGGGAAATTTGCGGCACTGGTTGCATATAACTTGCTAGAACTTAGAAAAGCATAGTACTGAATCCCTGAATGGTATTTGTTGGTTTGGGTCGGTTTCTCAAGCGCCGTTTAAACTCCAGCTGTTTGACGCGACTACCTACAAGACTGGGAGGCCACCTACAGGACTGGGAGGCCACCTACAGGACTGGGAGGCCACCTACAGGACTGGGAGGCCACCTACAGGACTGGGAGGCCACCTACAGGACTGGGAGGCCACCTACAGGACTGGGAGGCTGCCAGTCGGAAGCTGGCACGCTGTGGCTGATGAGTTTTGGCTGGTAACCAACCGACACTTAGAGGCGGGCGTTAGAATCCACTTGGCTGCTCAAATACTGGTAAGTTTTACACTCTTGGGTCGTAATACTTGTGTGTTTCCTTTCGGTTCGTGCCGGTCAGCGTCTGTCTCGTACGGTTATGGAAAAGGTTAATGTTAAAATGTTTAAAAAAAATGATGAGTCGTTGTCGTCTCAAACTTATGGGGAGAAAACGAGAGTCTACTCCCGGAAATAATCCTGCAAATTGGAACCTCTTGACGGACTTTGAGTCTGTTTTCTACCCGTGATGTTGGTGCTTTCGCCCCCTTCTACTGCAAAGAAGTCCCTGCGAGTGAGGTAGTGCTTATTGAAGGGTTTGCAGTAAAGACGGTGCAGCTTCAGCTTCGTGAGGACCGCACGCGATGGCTGTTACTGAGGAACAGCGGCGCAAAGGGAAGCGATATTGATGCGAATATTGTACTTGTGCTACAGTGAGTAAATAAGAAGATGGCTTTGACTTCCTTCAGGTTTGCTGTGTTGTTGCAATAGTCTTATCGTGGACTGAGATAACGTCTCAAACCTGAACGCCACTTCACCTCCTCGTTTACCTAAATCGGGATCGGGAACTTTAGCAGATTCTGTGGGTGGTTTTTCAGCTCTTATAGTTCCTGGTTGTTTGGTGGAAAATGGCTTTAGTTAAGTAGTTAAATGTTCCAGAAAATTGGGAATAAATACGGTGAATACCGGAATATTTGGGCAACATTGATGACCATTGATTTACTTTACTGGCTTCAAAAGCAATGTTTGGTACAAAGAAAGCAGGATGAGAAATTGCCCTGAATGTAAAATGGTTTGGCAGAAAGAAAGTTTCTTAACGCACCATTAGATTTTCAAACGCTTCATTTTAAACTGCGTCTTGAGAAACCGTCCCAAAAGCTTGAGGAGAGACTGCAGGTCTGCCGGCACCAGTGTTATATGTCCCTCAGAAGAAATAAAGACTCCAAAAAAAAAAAAAACACGTCACCGCTTTTCACAACAGCGACAGATACATCCGTTTTGCCTGACATCTACAAGAGGAACTCATACGGAAACGTAGAAATGGCACCAGGATGGAGGAGAGCGGCCTCGGCTCGGCTAGCTAACGTTAGCCGTGCCGTCGCCAAACAAAAACACACCTCAGTGACAGTTTATCTGTTTTAAAATCATGTGTGTACACGATTGGACCGGTATGATTCACCCGTTAAATTTGATCCGTTTTTGATCGCGACAGCACGGCTAAATGTTACACGTCGAGATGAGTTGAGAGAGAGACAGAGAGAGGAGGAAGAGGGAGGAGAGAGGCGTAAGTATCAGCGAGAGAGGAGGTACTCCAGTCCGAGACGGGTGAGGAGGAAGAGGATGCGAGTAGGTGGTGAGTAGCAAAGTTTCCTGAGGTGTATCAAAAGAGAGCAGAAACTCCTGATAGTAATAAAAAAAGACAAAAAGGAGATGTGTGTGTGTTTGTGTGTGTGTGCAATCAAATCAAAAGCAAGCTGGCTCAGCTAAATACAGGTATGAATCCAGATGGGAGCTGGGTACCGATGACGCCGCTCCTAAGACAAGCACATCTCCCTCTACGGATGGGAATCGGACCACCGAGAGTACGGCGGTTGTGAAGGAAGTGATGCTAAATATCAAAAAAAGGCATCAGTCGTCGGTACCCAGCGCTAATCCAGAGAGATATAAATACATATTCTGTATATCCAGATCTCACGGGCCCGAATGGGACTCGTCAGCGATAGATATTATTACTCCGTTGAGAGTTGACACGGCAAACCCCCCCCCCAAAAATCACTTTAAACAACAACTTCATCGTGGGGGTATTCTTTTTTTTCCTTTAAAATCATCAGAAGAAAAATGTCAAAGAGAAAAGAAATAAACAAAAAGAGGAGAAAGTTCATATTCAGTCACAAATCAAAACTTGAGATTGGGATCGGGGGAGCGTAAAAGGTGTGTATGGCCACGTGTACAGAGGCTCTGCTGACTACATTACCCATGAGCCCCGGCTGACGGCAGGGGGTCGCGAAGAGCCGAGGTGGTGGAAGGTGAGCTATGACTGACCGGGGAGAGGGACTAATTTAAACTGTGTCCATCTGAACTGAGGTATACCTGGTTGAAGGAGGTTTATGGTTTTTTCATCGTCGTAATGCTTGAAAATGGACCCCCCCTCCCTCCCCCCGTTAAAATAAGCTTGATTACCAAGTAGTCTGGGTCCATAATACACTATGTACAGCAGCATTACACTATAAACATTCAGAAGCCGTTGCTTATTGGCAGAACGATAGTCGTTTCTTCAGAAAAAACGCACACGAGAAAACAGCAAATGTATCGAGAGCCGGGGGCTCGTCTTTTTTTTTTTTTTTTCCTCCACTTTTCTTTTTTTTTCGTTGTTTGTTTTACACTAAAATGCAGCGAGAGTTCTGTGAAATTCCTCTGCCAGATCTCCTCTCTCTGTAGAAAACCGGGCAGAACAGGTCGCCCTCCAGTGTGTGTGTGTGTGTATTTGTGTGTGTGTGTGTGTGTATAAAACAATACATGGTAAAAGTGTCCGTTAAACGTCGGCGTGTTCTCCCGAATCGTTCAAAGTTTTTTCGACCGTTTTAAGTGTTTAAAATCCTCCGGCACGCATATCAAAATGGATGCCGGGCGTTGCGGTGAGGCGGGCGCCGGCGGCTTTCCTGAACCTGCGAGTAGCGGCCCGCACTTAGAGGAACCCAAAAAAAAAAGGGGGGGGGGGAGACTAAAAAACGGAAAAATGGAAAGAGAGAACGAAAAAAACCTACAACGCCAACCAACCAGGGCCGGCCGCTCGATCCCGCGTTTCCCCCGCTGGCGTGCGCATCACAAGCTGGACTCTTTGGGCTGGAGGTCCACGTTGGTCACCATCGTGACGACGGTGACGATCTCCTCGAGGCCGACGGCGGGCGCCAGGCGCTGCATTTGGCCGACGCGCTCCTCCACGCAGCCGGCGGACAGGCGCGCCTCCGCCTCGTGGTCCCAGCAGTCCTCGATGGTCTCGCAGAGCATGGCCAGACCCTGAGAGAGAAAGATATATAATAACTATAGTTAACCTTCCTCTGTGTTAGGGTCGGCACCGACCCGTTAAAGCTAACACTAGAGGTGCTAACAGAAAGCTAACACAATAGACGGGAACAGAAAGCTAACACAACAGGAAGGTGAAGACATCCCCGGTGCCTTCATTAAGATATTCAGACAACAAAAGGGTCTCACGGCGTGTTTCTGCCAGCAGTCTCTCAGAACGGGCCTCAGCTTCTTGTGAACGACGACGTCCTGCATGTCATCCAGAGACGGATGCAGGCCCACCTCCTCCTCGAACGGGAGCATGTACTCGTCCACGGGGCCTGTGGGAGACACACGAGAGTTAAAGACGGCGCGAAACACACACACACACACACGCGCGCACACACACACACACACACACGCGTCAGGCCCTCACCGTCGGCGGCGGTGCATCGCGCAGCGAGCTCCCAGAGGAGGAGGCCGAAGGCGTACATGTCGATGCGCAGGAAGGAGTCGCGCTGGAAGTTGATGGCGCCCTCCAGGACTTCAGGAGCCATGTAGCGCCGCGTCCCTACCTGGAGGGGGGGGACGGTGTCGATTAGATTTAGATCCATGACTTTAAACCAAATGTCCATGAAAAAACATGTTGTGAAATCTGTGTGTAAACGGTAAAAAGTAATGAAATGTGGTATTGAAACTAATAATGAGGATTCAAAGCATACAGTAAACCTTAAATGACACAAATGAATGAGAGACAATAGTTTGATTAACAGAATAAACATTTATATAGATGTCTGTATGCATGCCTGCTCTTTGAACACATGAATAAAACACATTTACAGGACTTTTCCTGTAATGACACACAGTTACATGTGTCACCAGCTCCAGATGTTTAAAAGAATTAACCAAACACTTTATGAGCCTTTAAGGCCCCGTATTCAGATTCATGACCCACGCCGCCCCCTATAGGAGCCGTGAGGTATTTCACAATATTAATAAAAAAACAACGCTTTCATTCGTTTGTGGATTTGCAAGCTTCCAGCTTGAAAAAAGCCGGGTAGACCTGGTGAGGATGTTGACGAGTTCAACATTTCAACCTCGCCTGGGAGCCGTACCTGTCCGTGTGTGTCTCCCGCCGATTTCCCCGCCTCGAACACCAGGGCCAGGCCGAAGTCCGCTATGCAGGCGGTCAGGTTACTCTTCAGCAGCACATTCTTACTCTTAATGTCCCTGAGAGATGAGAAAAGAAAACACACACTCAGTGAGCGGAGAACACCTGCGGCCGAGTCGATGCGATGCAGACGTTTGTATGAAAGCCATTAAAGACATCGAGGCCGAGAGAGACCTGTGAGCGATGGAGGGCTTGTGCCCGTCCTTGTGTCCCGGGATGTCCTCGTGGAGGTAGGCCAGGCCGCGGGCCGCCGTCTGGGTGATGTGGCAGAGCTCGGCCCACGACACCACGTTGGCCTTCAGGTAGTCCGTCATCGAGCCCTGGAGAAGCACGGGGATGAGACAGAGGAGCCAGTTCAGGTGTTTATTCAACGTATTTAAGCATTCGCTTTTGATTTCTGGACTTTAATAATCCAACGGAGGGTGATAAACGATATTCACGGCCTCCCGAGCGTCCTCTTAATACCACAGCGACGTCCTTTGATCTCCTCTGTCAGCGAGCCAACGTAAAGCTCATTTATTGTTGTCGGGGAATAATGGGCGCTCTGATAAGCGCTCCTGTTTCTTCATCAGCACACACACAGTTATTACACTATTTTACTTGCAGAGATAAGTAGTATGTTTTAGATACTGCTCACATTTATATTAAATATTGACACATAATTGGAGATTTGGCTCCGAGACAAGACGTTCCTTATCCTTTCCACGTCTTTGCTCTTACATAATGTGTGTCAATATGAGACAAGGTCACTTCCGGCAAGGCCAAAGACAGATGTAGTAGCCGGAGTGGCCACCAGGGGGCAGGCAGCTCCAACAGACGGTAAATCACTCTAATCTGTAGTGTGTTTCTGGACAGCTGCTTTGTGTGTTTACACCTGGGTTTATTCAGTATCTGTAAGTCCTGTCACCTTGTTAAAGAGAAAGGAAACAGCCCTCGCAGCTATGATTAAGTACACATTGTCCACGATGTGAAAAGGTTTTAATTACAGGGAGTTTTTCGGAAGGGGGCCTGCATCCTTTCGAGCAAGCCCCTGCACGCTCCAGATACTGCAAACCTCAACGCACGAAACTGCCTCGACGCAGCAAACATCAAGGCATAAATCAGCTGTCAAGGAGACTGAACTCTGCAATCACGGCTCCAGCTGTGTTGCTGCACAAGCGAAGGTTCAGCCAGGACTGGCGTGGCCAACATTCTGACACCTGCTCTCAAAAAGCTGGCAGGAAGGACACAGGTTTTTTTTTCTTCTTCGTAGGTTGGAGTTTAAGTTATGCATCTGCTCTGACAATAATTACAGTGCATGCTTGGCAATGCACGAAGCCATGTGACCTTTTCCTGAAACTCATGTAAAACTCTTCCTTTCAATGCCGTTTCTACTCCGAGAGCTTCTCCGAGTCAGAGGAGCACTAGCATACGGCCGCGGGGTTAAGTGGCTCACCCGAGAGGTGCATTGTGGGTTAAAGCCCCGCCGCTGCACCCACAACCTTTAATTTTTCAACCTTAATTCACACGGGGACGGCCTCTTTGAGTTCCTGGCCGGGACGACTCGAGCGAGCGAAGCGTCGCTCTCCACTTCGTCGGTAACGACCATCAAAACACAGAAGCACTTAAAGTGGCGAGCGAGCGCTGCACAGACTGGAGCGCCACGGGGCCAACAGAGCTCAAATCCACCTCCTCTGGATAAACACGGCTTATAAAAGGGGAACGAGGACAGCGTGAAGTGTATTGTAATTATGGATTAGCGATACAAAGCATGTTTCCCCCTTTTTTCCAGTGTTTACAACTTTATTAGCGGCCGATAAAACACAAGCAGCTGGGTTGTTCGGTGGGTTGTTCCAGCCGCCAGACGTCTCCTGTGGCGCGTTTGTGTTGTTTCTTATGACGCTAATGTGTCTGGATTTCACAAATAACCTTGTGTGAAACCAGAGTCCTGATTTGGACTCGTTCATTTCAGTCTTAGTTTCAGTTGAATTATTTTTGGTTGCAAGGATGTAGCACTAACGGCTTTGTTGCAACAACACTTAAAGCTAGCGTAGCTTAGCTCGTCGGGTTTAAACCAAGTCTAGAAGTCGCTTTGAAACCAGATTTTGTACTTTTCTGTCGGTGGAAAAGCTCTCGTGATCTTTTTAGGTGTAATGGAAAGCAGATTTTGTAAATTTATGGCATTTAAAGTCGTCAAAATAGTGGCTCCACATTAGAAAAAGAGGCTATTAAACTGCATAATATAACATTTGATGTTCTGCTTGTTAAACGTCTCCGCTCAGCTCCAACCTGCACCGCTCCTTATAAAACAGGGACGTGAGTCAGTAGCATGAAAGCTAGCGCCCCGGGACTGCGTACCTTTTCGTGGTAGGCGGTGATGAGCCACAGCTCCAGGTCCAGGTTGTTGTTCCTCTTCTCCGCACCAATGAAGTGGAGGATGTTGTCGTGCTTCATGCCACTCACGCAGAAGATCTCGTACTCGTTCTGCCACGACAGTTTGTCCTGGACGAGAGCGAGAGAGAGAGCGAGAGAAAGAGCAGACGTTACTTATGTCACTGAGACGTCCGATCAGAAGGATCGGGCTCTAGTGTCCGCCATGTCTGTGGTGTCTGGAGGTGAAAGATAGAATCTACCGCCTCTGCAATAGTCATATATTTATATATGCATTACGTAATTATTAGCGTGAGAGGAAAACTCCTTTATGCTTCTTCCCATCAACAATATCCATCTAATCCATCCATCTATCTTCTCCTTCTGCACCCTGCGGGAAAATACGAGTAAGTCTCGTTATGAAACGCTGGTAAATATTCAGTTGTGAACTCGTCATAGGAAGCTAAGACTTTAAAAAAAGGTCCATAAACCTTGAACAAAAGAATCAAATAGATCTGAACTGATGAGACATAATGAGAGTGTTATTTTAGGCAGCGCACTCATCACAGGAAGGAAGTAAACATCTCCAGCGCCTCACCTGGATGGGGAAGATCTTCACGGCCACAAAGTCGTTCAGCAGCTGAGCTTTCCACACGCAGCCGAAGCGACCTCTGGCCTTCATCTCTATCAGCTGCAGGGGCTTGTGCCCCAAGATGGGGGACGGGGGGGAGGGTCCGGGGTCCTGAGGAAGGGAGGGAGGGAGGGGGAGAGAGAGAGAGAGAGAGAGAGAGAGAGAGAGAGAGAGAGAGAGAGAGAGAGAGAGAGAGAGAGAGAGAGAGAAAGAGAGAGAGAGAGAGAGAAAATAGGGGAAAGAAAAGTAGAGACAGCGTTATTCTTCATTCTCTTCTCTTGCTTTACATTCACACCATCCTCTTCTGGAACTTTCTCTTTTCTTTATTCTTTACGTTGTGGAGCCTCGTTGTTTATTTAGTTGTTTGCTTTATTTACATTCTGGCTGCGTTGTTTGCTTCTTGTGGTTGTGAAAGCACTTTGCAGCGTCTGCTTCAGCGTTATTACCACGCGGCACATTAAATAGCGGGAAGGGTTTGGATCCATTCATTTTAAATTAATTAAACCCCCGGAGGCTGCGTTCGCTCGGGTTTGGGGGGGGAACAGGAGCAGCACGTCGCGCTCAACCTTTAACATGAGCGTCCGGGTGATTAAAGAGCGAGCGCCGTGCGGTCATGCTAATCCCGAATAAACAAAAGTGAACGCGGAGGAAGCCAAGTGTTCCAAGTCTAAAGTGGGTTAAACACAGCTGGTGATCGGGATTAAGCCGATCACTTTCACATGTGACTTCACGGGGAAGGACAGAGGGCGAATGGGGATATGTAGAGAGAGAGAGCGAGAGAGGGGGGGAAGGGTGAAAAGAAGCATGCGGCGAGGGAGTCACATTTCCAAAAGGATAAAAGGTAGAGAGGAGAAAGACGAGCACATGACTGATGGCCTTTGATGAAACCAGATACGCTTCTGTAGAAATCTCGGCTATGCCTCCGTATCGCTGGAGAGAGAGGAGGGGAGTAAAAAAAAGGGAAAAGCGTTCCCCCTGCAACGCGCCGATGTTCATGTTTTTACTTGAACTGAAGGCTTACAAGCCGCTTGATAAGCCGGAGCAAGTTTCAAGACCCCGAGGCCCTCAGGATCCATTCCAGCCCCACAATAACGTCTCAAAAGCGCTCGGCAGGCCCCATAAAACGCTTTCTTTTTGGGTGAAAAGGTTCGCCGGCGATACGAGGGACCAGATTAAATACACATAATGCGCCTCTTTTGGCTGCGAGGGATGTGTAAAAATATAAAAAAGGTACATTACTGCCGGGGTTTTGGCACTCACCCTTTCTTAAAGGCATACACACGTCTTTTTAAGCGCCTGTCCTGACAGGATTATTGTGGCAACAGGAGCAAACTGTACATCACCCGAGTCACATTTATGGGTTTTGATTTTTATCCATGTGAAAATGTTCGCTGAACTTTGTGGCTTTGAGTTCACACTCGACGAACAAAAAAACAAAAAAAAAAGGCTCAGACAAATGCAGAAGTAGTATCGTGGGCTGCCTCTGATGACGCAATAACTTAAACAATCATGCATTCTTTGACTTGTGAACATCTAACGGCTAACTTATGGTGCTATTCGCTCCGGGGACGAGCTAACGGCTCCTCTGGGATGCAGTCTAATCTGTTACTGAGTGGAGGTTGCACACATGGTAGCAGCTGCAGATTCACGAGACGCTGTGTGAGGATAGAAGTCGTTGAGCAGCAAGGAAGTCCAGTAACAGTAAAACTATCACAATACTCATTTTGTTCACTTTCTGCCTTCCCGATTGCATTTCAGAGTCCTAATATATGAAATCTGGGGATATTTTCGGCCTTTTTCCAACATTTTCCCCCCCAATCAGCTCAAGTCTAGAAGCCCAATGTGATTACCAACATTATCAGCCACAAACACAAACAATGAGGGAAATGAATAGATTATTTAGAACCCAAGAGCTATTAGATATGACAGGATGTGGTTCCCCGTACCATTAAGCTATCAAGCGTCACCGAGCCGTCAGTACATTTATTGATCGTTGGGTCGGCAGTGATTAGTACTCTGATCGTGATTTTGTGGAGGAGATTCTGATGTTATCTAACGCAAGCACGGCTCAGTGTTTTGCAGAAATTTAATAATTTTTTCTGCATCTCCAAACAATTTCCTGTACGTTCCTGCACTTGGTAATTAAAGCATTTCCAATTCTGGTCACGATTCGTTCTTTTTTTTTATAAATGTAATTCTGCAGAAAACGCAACAAATTCAAGCACATCTATTGTACTTTATTATGAGTATGACAGACGCAGGTTGGTAGGAAGCTGCAGAATTAATTATGGCCATAAGATGTACCCAAATGTCCTTGGTGATGAAAGTGTCGTTGAGGTTAAGAAGTTTGTGTCTTCTATGTTCTGTCTCCACAGCCATCGGAGCGTCCGCACAAATATCTCCGAGACAAATTCCCCAGCATGCATTGTGCTCGGTGAAATATGCGACCGCGATGCGCGCGAGGGAAAAAAAATATCTCAGAAAGGCCTCGGGCGCGCTCGAGTTGGACAAAAGAGCACAATGCAAGTTCTAATGACGTGTGAGGACAGGAGGGCGAGGAGGATTCCTGCACGGAGACAACGTCGGGCAACAGAGAGGACCATGTGACTCATGGATCTGGATCTGATGGAGTCGATAGATCTGATGTTGAAGGACTGATCCTCAACACCAGCGACTTGAGATGACCCCAATGACGATGAAAAAATAAACTTGAATTTATCGCGTGACTCTTTTCTTTCTGTCCGCATTGTTTCTGGAAACTCTTCGTCTGTCTTTCGGGCTTCGGCCTGACGAGGCGACCCCCCCCTCCCACCTCCTCTCGGGAGTCACCGGATCCCTTGTCCGATCGCAGGGCGCCGCGGCCTCCAGCGGGGGCGCATTACACTCCGTCAGCAGACCACAGGAAACAGGAAAACAGAATCTGCTGCTTCACGCCGTTCTTCCCAACCCTCAAGCGTCTCCCGTGACCTAATCGGATTACACCATCATCCATTGCATCAGAACGGGGTCCTTCGGGTCTGGTTCGGTCTGGTTTGGTTTGGTCTAACTCGTCCCAGGTTCAGGGGCAGGTTGGTATTCACATGCAAAATAGAATCAAAACGCTAAGTTTTGATTTTTGAGAGATAGAAGTTCAACGGGCAGCGACTCTGCACTATCTGAAGGTCACACCTCGTTGAGGAGACGGCCATAAAACTTGAGGTTACATCAAACCCAAACCGCCGGTGACACGACCTTAAAAGAGAGTCAAAATGGACGGATGGACTGACAAGAAGCCCGCGCAGAAACTTTGTCATTCAGAGAGCCGCCTCCTCTTTGGGAAAAATGAGGATTCTCTGTGATGTCTGCAGCCATCCTTCTCCTCCGGTTTGATCAAATTTCCGCCAAAGCACATTTGCAAAAGGCTTATGCTCCTCTTGTACTTAAGCAATTTACACTCCCCGACTTGCAATATGTTCCAGGTAAGAGGCAATTCTCCTACTTATGCAAAATGTGTCTGCACTCCTCAGTCTGCAAACAAGATGGGAAAGCATGCCGGCTGCTGCGTCTCCGCATTGGGAGACGTGGGGAGCCATAGGTCCAGCAGATACCGCTCTGGAAACTGGGTCACATCAGGCACAGTGCGTTACATAAACATCACAGGTGGACATTCATACCGAATAAAAAAAGAAAAGGGGGGGGGGGCTGCATTCGGAGCCACGTTGGCCACTTTCCACCATGCACAATACGTTTTCAGCAGGGAACACAAAAGACATCTATCCATGCAATAAACCCAGGCAGAAAAAAAACAACAGACAGAAATGTGCTGCGAACCGAGTAAACAAGACGCTGTCGGAAAAAAGCAAAGAGAAGAAGAACAAAATGGTGGTCTGGGATCGAGGTGGAGAATTCATACCAAGCTCTGAACCCAAAGAAAGAGGAAGGGGAGAAGGAAAGGGGGGGACTAAAATGGTTTTCAACTTCATTTGAACTGCTCTTACCTCCACCATAATGTGAAAGGCGTGCTGGTTGAAAAAGAACATAAGAAGCAAACAGAGACATTATTTTCTGTCGGTTAGAGGATTAAAAGAGAGGCAGAGAAAAAGGTCTACCCGGAACAAGTTTGTTCTCCATCGCGCTCCGGACCAAGGCGATTAGCAGGTATATTTGAGCAACTTAAGCAACTTAAAATGGATTGAGCAACGTGTGACAGGACCAGGAGAAGTTCACCTGGATCTCAGTGAAACCAAACTAAAAGAAACGCATGAAAGTACCCCAAAAAAGAAGCATGGAAGAGACAGAAATGTTGGGTTAACAAGTGAATGAAAAAGATTAACAGAGACCGGGTTGTACAAAATGATGTCCTTCTCATCGAGGGTCGGGGAATAGTTTGCCTTTCTTAAGATCACATTTTAAAAGTATTTTTTCCATTTAAAACAGGTACTACGTGATGTGTTATTGGCACATTTTGGTAAAGACTAAAAACGTATTTTAAGTTTGATACACAGCCACATGCAAGAACGATCAATGTTAAATAAAAGTCTCTCACTAAGAGGATTCAAGCATAACTCAAACCCTAAACACAAAGTAGGTCTTTTAACACATGTGCAGCACCAGAGAAGACAAAATAAGGATGTTTGGAGTCCTCCCGGCAATCAGGAGTCCTTTTGGAAAGCTGCACCCAGACAAACAAGACGCAAGTAGCTCCATAATAAAGCAATTGATGAGATTTTGGTCAGAATCGATCTGGCGAGATGGATAGAGATAAGAAAATGGGGTCCAGGTGGAAGGAAAAAAAGAGAGGCCAGACTTATGTTTAAGTGCTCCGGGCCTCTCCCAGTGAAAGCTGTGGGTCTGTGTACTCAGACAGGATCAATTCCAGTTTGCCTCCACTTCGCACTGTGGCGTGAATAATGGAGGCTCGGTGGCAGATACGCAGCTCGCGATGGACCGCGATCACAATGACATAATGACGGGAGGCAATTAAGTTGCATTTCACCCCGGATTTAATCCATTGAAGGGTCGTAGAGTCAATGTCAATCAAGCGTGCACTCTGTGAGCCCGCCTCCTTCCTCAAGGACGCCGCCCTTCGGCTCACAGCGACGAGTTGCAGTACAGCAGGAGCTCTGAGCTTCCTTTCCTTCTGTCCTCGGCGCCAGCGGAGGAATCCATTAAAGATCATTAAGTGGGAACAATTACTTTTGCATGTTTCATTACCTCGCAAAGAGAATAACGGCAAGAGCTTGATGAGCTTTTTTCTGTCTACGAATGTGTGTAGAAAATGCGGAAAATCGTACGCAGGAGAACTGAATTGATTCGAATGTCATGAAGACAAATATAGATTTCTTTCTTACGGTCGTTAGCGTGAAAAGCAACTGGAGGTTGGAGCTTTACTGAAAAGCACAAACCAGCATTATGCATACGTGACATCGTTGTGCTCTGATCCGACTGCAGCTGCTTGTTCGTGACATAATCACACTCCTACTCCTTTTAATTAGAGATTTAGATTAAAAGAGCGCAGCGTGAAGCAGAGCTCTGCCAGGTTTCTAAGAGGAGCGACGCTTCGGATGTCGGGAAACGACCGACACCTGCGACGAGCGACCGGAACAGCTTCCCATTCACGCGGGGCGCTAAAAAAGCTAACTGGCAACCAGTGCAGAGCAATTTGTAAGCGTCATATTAAAAAAACATGAGTGCGTATGGAGCGCAGGGACGAGCATGATGAAGCAGAAACGGCTCCTGCTTTTCAAGTTTCAACGAATAGGAACGCAGCAATGACGTTGTCACGCTTTAAATGTTGACGTGTTATTAAGATTGGACGACTTGTGTCCACGACTTGTTGTAAGTGTTATTGGACGACGTTCAGACGGAGCGACTTCAACGTTGGTCGTTTTGTTTGCTCGCCAAGAGCTTTGAGAGAAGATCGATGCCGCTCTCATGTCAGCGTGTTAAGAACGAGATTACTTTTGACTTCAGGACACGAGTCGCTTTCAACAGCAGCCGCTCATCAAATGTCAAATATGTTGTCAAGGAAATGTCTCTCTATTAATACATAAATACATATGAATAATTATACATATATAAGCAAATATATTATATATACGAATATAGAAATAAATACATATAAATAATTATATAAATAAATACATATAAATAATTATATATCTATGATTATTTATATATATTTATTTAGATATACATACATATATATATATATTTTTTAGAAATAAATATAAAAAACATAATACATATACGAATATATGTATAAATACAGATACATATATAAATAATTAGAATACACATATACATATATATAATTAAATATAATATATACAAATATATAAATAAAAACAGATATAATATATATATATAAATCCCCTCCCTCTGCTCTCCGTGTCTCCATCTTCACACTGTAAACTCCATCAGTTTGTTACAAAACAAGCTACTGATCGCTATCAGCTAGTGATGGTAAACACGCCTGCGCTTGTTTTATCCTCCTTCACGCAGCGGGCGGGTGGGGTTTACTGCATCACCTCCTTCCAGAAACAGCACACGAGCTGACTTTTAAACACGTTCGTGTTCGAGTGACCTCCTTTCCTCCTACACCTACTCACTCATGCATTAAATAGTTCTGCACACGCCATCACACGCATCCGGCGCGGCTTCATCTGTTCCATCGCGGCTATTTGATTTCATTTTCTGCCTCTTGTGATTTTATGAATATTTTAGCTGCATCATCATTAGTTATCTGATCCGCTCTCCTTCGGTCCCGTTCTGTTCCACCATGTTTATTTATTCATTTATCTGCTTCCAGGTAGGATGATTCATAAGCCTCTTAGCGGTGTTGTTTTTCCAATGCACATTAGCATCCGATTGTGTTGTGTCACTGTCTTTTTATCTCTTTCCTGCTATGCTTCAGCACTGTGCAAACACAATAACTAAGTTGAAAGAATAGCATGTCTCTCCTCGCTCCCTCCCCTGCTCTAACCACCCACCCATCGCCGCCATGCTCCTCCAAGGCAGCGCTGCGAGCGTCTCTGTGTTTAGTTTTGTTTGCCTATATAAAGCCTCATCAATAATGCAGCGGCCCCTGACTCCTCTTCCATACGGTGGAAGCTCTGTTGGGTTTTCTTTCCCCCCCTCTGCTGCTGAGCAGCACGGAATATAGCGCCGGCGCCGCCGGGTTTAAACCGCAAATCAAATCATAAAAAATAAGTAAGAAGAAAAGGAATGAATCAGGAATGAGGAGTCTTATTCTCCGTCCTACGAGAACGGAGATATTTAAAAAAAAGGTGTGCGGGAGGTGATGAAACCGGCAGATTCAAGTGAAGACATGAAAGTGATCAGACGTGTAGATATGAGAGGATCTTTTTCTGTGGGAAAAGCCTGATGGCAAGTTTGGCTGAGCGAGGAAAAGAAGAGAGAGCGAGACGCTCAGATGTGCGTCAGAAGTCCTTTTAGTCCGTTTCCCATCTCGTGTGATTCTGAGACTCAAGGGAGAAGAAACGGACAGAACCAGAACTTGTCCTTCTAGACTCTGGAAGGAGAAACTGAGAAAGCAATCATCGTGAAGGTGAAGGGCAGGAGATGCCCACTGAGAAACTGGATCAGGGCTAAACCTTAGTAAAAAAACTGCATAACACAATACAAGCAGCTAGCGAGTAATGAGCATTAAATCAACCCAATCAACCGGAGCAGAATGAGACCGTTTATGCATTTTATTTATTATTTTTGAGCTGCATTATGCGGCTGAGCAACTTTGAACTTTCTTGCTTGTTCCTGGTTTAGTTCAAACGCATAAATCTGGGAGAAAACCGAAGCGTTTTACATTTCCTCTTCGTTTGCAATTAGCGGATGAAGTCGGGACGCGATGGCCGAAACTCTGACTGCGTCAGCAGCAACTTGGGAGAAAGAGGACACCAGCGGTCGCCGCCGCCACGTTTGATTGACAAGCGACCTCCGATGAGTGTCACGGACGTGAAGACAAAAGTGTTTTTAACGTCGAGCTTTAGTTTTCCCTCTGAGGAGACTTACGTGTGTGGGGACGAGGGCCGCCGGGTAGGCCAGCTTGTGGTGTCTCCACATCCAGAAGGAGAAGAGGACGACGGCGGCCAGGCCGATGATGGGGACCAGGGAGTACAGCAGAGTGCTGAACAGCTGGGGCTTCTGGGAAAATGGGTTGGAGGTGGCTGCGGGAGGAGATAGTGGCAAGAAGCAGAAGAAGAAACATTTTAAGATAGGACTCGCAACTGCACAACAAAAATAAAGCAGTGAAATATAAAAAAAAGGTTGAGTCAAGGTGAAAACAGGAGTAAAGAGAAAGAAAACCGCGCGCCTGATTGGCCTGACAATGTGCTACATCATCTCTAAGTGCAGCAGCAACTCTGCTTACAGCTTACTGCCACTGTGCTTGGGGATCATATCAATGCACGCACACACACGCACGCACGCACACACACACGCA
The DNA here is from genome assembly GCF_023055335.1 of Clinocottus analis. Lineage (NCBI taxonomy): Eukaryota > Metazoa > Chordata > Actinopteri > Perciformes > Cottidae > Clinocottus > Clinocottus analis. The sequence goes on from NW_027175976.1 coordinate 883,983, forward strand.
CACACACACAGGATTAGCAAATCTATCTCGTGACATAACGTAATCCTCCTGCCAAAAATAACAGAGGCCTGAACTGCGTTCGACCCCTGCGGGAGCCGCCGGGTGACGCCTGCTGGCTCAGCCCGTCCTCCCATCACAAGGTGTGACAGTCTGATTCGGCAGTGCTGTCAGAGCGCCGCCGCTCGGACGCCAACCTCAGGGTGTGAGGGGGTTGGGGGGTTGGGGGTTGGCTGACGGGGGGCTGCACCAGCTGCATCACTTGCCACTCGGGGCGCTTGTCAAAAGAGTTGGTCTCCGCAGGGCGTCCGTAGGTTTTCGTAGAGTCAACATTTAAAGAAATACGAAAAGACAGACGGGCCTGTTGGACAATTTAGCTGGAAAAGTGACGAGCGCAAGGACGCCGGCGCCGCCACACAGTGTCATCGTTCTGCATCTGAATTAGTCTCACTATCTTTTCCCTCTGCAGATCGGCTTTGTTGCTCCTCTCAAATCTCACATAAAAAACACTCGTTATCAAAGGACTCCTTCGCTAATCGTCTCAGTGTTATCTGTCTTCCAGCATCGATTCATCCGCTGCAGACAGTCACTGCGTTGAGTGACAGCTCTTGTTTGGGTTGACGCTAGGTTCAATGCTTCAGGCCGACTATCAACCATCCCATGTGAAGCAAAAGTAAACTGCATGCAAACACATAAACATATTAACATCATGTCAGGACTATGTCTCCAAAGTAAAAAGCTTGGACGTTGTGTAAATGTTCAGAGTGTTTTTGCTCCCAACGACGCCGCCTTAAATACACAGTGTGTGTCTGTACGTACTGTAGGCGGTTGAGTGGTACGGGTCGCTCTGCGGGGTCGCTTCAGGCGCGTACAGGAACTTCTCGTTGCACATGTTGCCTTCGCAGCAGCAGAAGAAGACGTCGGGGCTCTCCTTCCTCTCTACACACTCGTTACTGCAGAGGACAACAGAGGTGGGAAATGTAAAAAAAACAACACAAGGATCTCACCGATCTCTCCCCTCTGCTCACCGCAGAGGACGTGGAAGCAATTTATTTTATTTAAGTGCGAGTGAGTGCACACTGGCACGCAGGGAGGGGGGGAGGGAACCCATCATCTGCATGTACACACACAACACACACGCACACACTTCTTGATGCACTCACTGCAGAAGGACATGCCGCACAAACACACTTGGAACATACGCGCGTACACTTTCACACAAACACACACTTCCTCTCTGCTGCGGAAGACATGAAAGAAAAACATTTATAAAATATCACTCCTACACACGCGTACACTAACAATCGCGTGCACGCACACACACACTCTCCCTCTTTCACACTCACACAGTCATCAGATAAAAGCCAAAGGAAGTGGCAGCCGCCCTCGACTTGCTCTGGACTCTCCGGGGAGGCGAGGCGGCGCCGTCTGAGCAGAGGTACCCGAACTGAGCTGCAGAATCTACAGCAACGTTATCGCATCGGGAATCAAAAGGAAAACAAGCAGAACTGGCTCGAACCAGCAGCTAGGGCCGGGCTCGTGTTCCAGCCGGGAGGAAACTAGAATAATACCGCCTATTAATATCTGTTTACGGCTGGAGATGAACACAGCAATTTCAATTTCCTCTGCCTGGTAATTAAAAATGCAGCCTTGTGCCAGTCATCGGGATGGGAAAGCACACTAAATAAAAACCGGTTCTTTAAGTGTGTTCACAGAAAAGGTGATGTGTTTGTGCATGAACGTTGGACGGATACACATGCACACAGGAGGAATAAAGGATGTTTCCTGCAGAAACATTCCAAAGGAGCTCAATCAGTGGGGCTTGCTGCCGTACCTGTCGTAGCAGTTGACGTCGTCCAGCCAGCAGCCCTGCCGGACGACCTCCACGGCGCCGGAGACGTTCTTCCACGTGGCGAAGCAGTGCCGGCGCTTCTCGTTTTCGGCGTAGCACGGCTCGATGCCGCTGCGGTTGGTGCGCTCCTTCTCCCAGCTGGAGTTGTAGTAGGCGCACTCTTGCGTCTCCGAGCGTCCCAGGATGGCACCTGCAGAGGAAAAGGAGAGAGCGCGAATTATGGTTTTTAAAAAGACGGCGTTTGAAAACACAGTTCCATCGAACATGTCAGCCTCAGAAAATCAGCTTTTGCAAGTGGAGGATTTACCAGCAGCCACTTTGGGCAGAAGATGAAAACACATAAAATAAAATAATTTAGTTGTGTATCAATAACTGGTGGAATGACATTTTACAGCCTCGAAGTATGTGAAGTCATCAAACATTTTGTTTCAATAAAATTCACTTCTCTGGGACTTTTTTAGTGGCATCTCTCAAGTGCTTCAGAGTCAATAGATGAGCAATAAAAAGTGCCCAGGTATGACAGAGACAACAAGGTTATGGGGGAACACAAAATCCACTTTACGAACACAGCAAGGCGATTGCCTCCCCCGCCAAAATAAAAGGAGACTCTTGATTTCCTGGCGGACGAGCGCGGGCGGCGGGTTTTTCGCAAACCCGATATCCAGGAGAAAACGCTGCATGACAGCTTGTCAGTTTAGCGTAGCCGCCGCCGCCTCTCATCACCTGTCAGAGAGCGAGTCCGGTTCAGACTGCTGACGAGACTGAAGACAGTCGGCCTCCGCTCGGCGCTTCAGACACACAGGAAACCAAAACGGCTTCCTACGTATCGTTCTGTTTTCGCTCCCAAAGGAGCAATAAGTCTTTTTTTTTTTTAACCGCTCTGAGACGTCGATGTTAACTCTCAGTCATCCGGATGCGATGAGCATCACGAGAGCTCTGCTGACCCAAGAAGACACTTATTGTCGTGCTGCTTATCAGGGGGATATTTCATTCTGCTGAAAATCACACACACACAAAAGCTTTAAACTCTTCTGTGCATGAAGGAAAATGGGGACGTGAACAAAGCTCTAAATCATGCAACATGTCCGCTTTATGTAACAGCTACATGATAATCTGTTTTATGATGCGTCTATTTTAATACCATCACACAATTTGGGCTTTTTATGTGCGATTACTGAAGTTTGTGATCTACTCAGAGCTCGTCATGAAAACATCTGAGGAGGTTTTTCTTCATTATGAATTATATGCTCATATATTTGCACTCTTGACCTCGCCAGCTTTTATTTATTGCCGCTTTTAACATGTTACTTAACGCAGAAGTGCAGGACGCATAAAGAATAAAGCTTCAGTTCATATGATCGTTATCCGATTATCCTCCACGGCGTCCTCCCTGACCGTGCCGCCATAATGGAGTTTACCTTTAGGAAGATGATGCGTTCTTCATTAAAATGGCTGCTTAAGTAAAGCCAGTTAATGCGAGCGCGCTGCAGGTCTCTGTTCACCGGCATTAGCAGCTGCGAGCGGAGAGAGCGGCTACTTCACTGGCAGGCGAGGTCACTCTGCCTCTTAGCAGCGCTGGCGGCACTTTCTCTCGTCAAATCCATTTCCCACGAAGCCCTGAAACTATTTCACAGCAACAGGTGCAACTGTGAACTGTTGCCTGTGTGTGTGTGTGTGTGTGAGTGAGAGTGAGTGAGCAAATGGCTGGAGCAAATACGAGAAAAGAAGAGCCCAAGCGAACGTTGAGTGTGTTGAACACGCCAGAGAAGACGAGTCTGTCTGAACATGCAATTGATAACTCCTCGGGGACGATGACATCATTGCATGTAAAGTCTTAAATGTGAACAAATCACTAAACCTGACGGCACAAAATGAACAAGGAGCAACAGTTCTGTGTCGCTGCATGAGCTCTCAATTAAAAAAAAGGGGGACGATTGCCAAGATGCCCTTGAGCAAGACATCTGCAGAAGGCACTAAGAGCTGCTGAAAAAAGGCCGGGCCTCGTGTGTAACAAAAGAAACGCCCTTAAATACAGTATTGAACTGGAGCCTTCAGATTTCCCAGCATGCCTTTGGGGGTGTTCAGGCAGCACAATATATCATGTGATGCTTCCCTTACGATAACCTGGCTCCAGCACGACGCATGCTACGACTTTGTCTCAAGAGGAGAGGCTGCGTTTGGCGGCTTCGCCCACTCCAGCCGGCCCTCAGCAGCGTAAGTGGGCTGTGCACGGCGCCTGCTTTCTATTCTTTCTCCTCTTCTTCCTGGACGGGAGTGAGCGCTCCCTCCGCGGGCGCCCCGTGGGAGCTGGAAGCGATAATTACGGCGAGGTATGCAGAGGTAAAGCGGAAGGTTAGCTCATTAGCCACTTCTGGTGTAACGGCATTAGCCATGCTAGCGCTGATCCCCATGGACGTTACGTGGAGCTTCTTGGCTCGCGTGTTTCCATTTTTACTGGGGAGTGATTTACAACGACTGCAGCAGGAAGGATTAGCCCGACTTCCTGCATGAACTTCATCAGCAGCGCGTCACAAGCAGCGAGCAGAGCAGAGAAAGCAGCAAAACTTACTGACTTGGTATTTACAAGGTATTAATCTGCAGATTTTGTCACTGTTTTTGCTATAATAAGTTAGAATACAGTGAAATATCCACAGTATAATAAACCCAAGGTTACCCAAAGATATTTAATCGTATACGACTAAATGAAAGCGTGAAAGCCTCACATCTGAGCTTGGTTTGATCCTCCTGCCCCGAGAGGAGAGGTTTGCTCTTCATGATATCGTCTCATATATTCACGCAGCAGCTCCATTGATAACATCTCAATTCAAGGTATTACACGGCGTGAGAGAGCGCTGCGAGCCGTGTGAACTGCAAATACAGAGCCCCGTTGTAAATACAGCCGCTAAGAGCCGAAATCAATCACCGCTCTGAAATGAGGTGACAGTACGGGACGGCTGCCTATAGCGCCGTGTGCCAAAGGTGGGCGAGAGCTGCCCGGCAGTATGGCGGATATGAAGGGTATAAAGCAGAGAAATCAATCTTCTGACTAAGTCGCAGCTCAGAGTTCACTAAAGCGGATAATGTCGGTGAGTGCAGAGCCTACACGAGCGATTGTGCAAGGACATACAATAGGGCTTCCACCCACGAGCACACATCCAGGCAATAAAGAGAGAAGCTCTTTGTCTCAGAGAGATATTCCACGTATAGAAATGTCAAACACGAGTGGAGCTGGCTCGCTTTGAGAGGGAGATCGGCGTCGGGCGACGATGCCCTCGATGCGAGGTCGTCTTTCTTGTAACGTAGGAAAAATGTCAGCGTCAAAATAACAGAAAGAACACAAGAAAAGAAGCTAACAGCAGTCGAGGTAACTGATAATCATGGCGAGGAAGGGAAGGTCAGATCATGGCGGGTAAACACCAACAAGCAAAGAAAAGCATCTATTTACGTGAGGATCGCCAACAATGAAGCCGTTGACTTATCGCCTCCAACAAAAAAAAAGGATCCTTCCTTTTCCTTCATCAAGATAAATATTTGCACGCCGCTACAAGTGCAATCAGTCAAATCACTGCAGCGCCTTAAAGAATGCACGCCTCCCCTCCCACGCGGCTTCCTTTCTCCTCGCGTACAGAAGTGACCACATGGCGCTCTCTCTCCTCCAGTCGGAGAGACATTCATCAAGGTTAACCGCGACCTACTTTAGTGGCGGACGTTTCTGCGCTCCCTCCCCATGCAGAACGTCTAAACACCCGACCCACTTCTCAATCCACTGGGGTTTTGCTTCTCGCCCTCGCCCCTCGTTAGCCGCCTGAAAATTCACTCTTGACATTTTAAAATGTTACATTCTGGCCATTTAGCTGATGCTCTCCTCCACGGTGATTAAGCTCCTGGCCCTCGCCCCGTCAAACAAGATATTCCTGCAGCCGCAGAACAATCTAATGGGGCAATTACACCCGATTTCTTTTAAAGAACAATTAGGCGGCAAACAGGGGGCCGTGATTCACTCGAGAGAAAAAGATTGTGGACTTGGCAGCGATGGCCGCGACTGGAGATTACTGATTATCTGCTGCCGGCTCTGTAAAATTCAATCTCTTGTTGCGGCGGGCCGAGAGGTCACGTTAGGTAAAAGGCGATTCTGAGAACCTGGATGCGAGAGATGCGGCGAGGGCGACGCTTCCCTCTTTGACAGCGAGGCGCTCTCTGATGGACCCGGAGGCTCAGATAGCTCAGAGTTCAGCTGAAGCTTCAAAAAGGAAAATCGATTCAAGGGCCAGATGTTTGATCGAGATATGAGCAATGCCAGGAAAATGTTCTTATTGTTGAGAAAGAAGCTCCACAGGTTGCTGTTGCTGTGCTACGCTGGAGCTAGCAGAAGCTTCTCACTTAAATGTCAGGAAAAACACTGTTTTGGGTTATAAGTTTATGTATTCTAAGCCTCACTATTTGCTCATTTTCCTGCAGAGGAAAGGTAAAGTTTACCAGCAATCAAATGTTGCTTTACCCAAACCAAGAATCACTAAATCAAAAAACATATTTATTGCAATACAAATTACATTATGTGTAGTATTTATATATGTATATCACATCTAGAAGTTATTGGACCTGCATTAATACAAATGCAGTGCAAAAAAAAAGAGAAAAACAAAGTATATTTTACTTTACAAAGCTATACAAGTTTAATATTTCCCCAAGAATGATTCTATTTTTTATATTATTTTCCTTATTGCATAAAAGTGAGATTATTCTTTAGGATGTTGCATGGTCCCATGAATTAAATGAAGGTAATAATTAAAATGCTATAAATATTACTCGATACTAATCTTTCCCAAAACATTACTTTCATTTGAAGAGCACACACTAGGAGGTCTGGTATTAAACTATGAGTTTAATACCAGACCTCCTAGTGTGTGCGGTCTGGTATTAAACTATGAGTTGGTATTAAATTCCCTTTTTAAAATACTTTTGTTTGTTTTTTTCATGTCAAATGAAACGTGAGTATTATAACACGAGTATTGACAGTAACACAAGAGGCAGCACGGCGATGAGGAGAAGAAACACGACACTGGACGTCGGGTGAAAGTAATAAATTCATGAGTTTGAACTCGGGTCTTATTTTATAAAACTATGACAGCGACAACCATCCAGCCTTCAAACATTTGAACCATATTACGTCCAATTAATGCTTGTTTTCCATTGGTTCACGGCCATAAGCAGCTCTCCTGTTTACGAGACAGGAAGTAGCTTCTCAAACACAGCCGGACTTCCAGAGCTAAAAACAATCACATCTCGAGTATGAGCACATGTCTCTGCCAGGCTGGTGAGGTGCATGCTGGGTGGGAAATGACCACCAAACCAGCTGACAAAGGCTGGAGATATTTCAAGTCCCTTTGGCAGGTGGCCAGCCGACACCCGGGGGTTTTATTCTCTCTACTCCAAAAACCAAAAGCTGGCTGGTGAAACAGATAAAAGTGTCGGATTAATTTAGGAATCCTCGAGCTTGCGGGCCGGGTTTTGTTCCTGAGAGTTTGAACTGTGCGCTTTAAACACGTTTCTTTACATAAACTTGGCTTATCTCCATATCCAGTCCTTTTCAAAGCTCCATGATTCATTCAACCTATACTGTGTTTACTTCCTTTGTCTCCAGCTGGTCCCCGAGCAGTAGGTGTTCCACTCCAAAGATTCATTAATAAAAAACTGCGATAGCACAGGTGAGTTTATTATCCCTTCATAATTGCACCACAGTGTGACATTTCAGACTGTCCATCAGGCATGTTTTTTTTTTTTTGCCAGACAACTAATATCTAATTTCCTGTGTGGCTGGTCACCGGGGCCGCTCTCTGCTCTGCAGCCTCATAATGAAAAGGCGTTTTGGCGGGCCAAGCCTGCACTCGGCACCGCATGCAGCGAAGTAGGTAAACAACTCATTCATCAGGGCTTTTCTTTGTGTGTGTGTGTGTGTGTGTGTGTGTGTGTGTGTGTGTCAGGAGCAGGAATTGTTCGCTCTGATGGAATTTGTTCTAAAGATCAACTCATCAACTGCGCCCAGGCGGAGTTGAACTCGATTTGAGGTGATGTATGGTTGTGCGGGGGCGTTGGCTTGTGTGGGACAACGCATGGTTTTTAAAAAGAAAGAAGAAGAAGTTGGTTGGAGGTCACGGATCAACGGTGACGTCTGCAGAGCCGGCCTCTCGGCTTTCCAGCAATACTTGTTGTTCCTCCCGATGCAAGCCGACACTCCTCCCCCACATAACTGACTCAGGACACAACTAAAAGCAGCCACAGCAGCAGCAGCAGCAGCAGCATGTGTGAATAACCGCATACTTTCAGCAGGAATCTTCTAATCATAGCGCCGTTAACACCTTAGCACCAACGCTATAAAAGTAGTGATAATGTCTGCGAATATTCTGCACGAACAGTCGAGTTTAGACGGTGTGTGTGCGTGTGCGTATGAGACACTCAACATGGCTTTGGGGTGACGGGTTCAAGCAGCAACATTTTCTAAGCAGGCCTGGATCTGTCCACAGCTCTGATCAAATCAAGCGCTCCTCCTTTACAAGGTGGCTTATTAAAAACAAAAACATTCAGTGGCATGATTTTCACTGAGGCCACATGAATCCGTCTGTAGTTTCCCTGCAGGAAGGAGCAAACATAACAGTGTGGGGAGACCAGAGCCATCAAAAACTAGCATCCTGACGGCTCGTCAACAAGCGCAGGTTAGAAATTCATCCCATAACTTGCCTTTGGGGCAGCTCCTGGCTGTTTTTACACCATTAACAGCTGCTGCACTATCACAGGAACCACCGGCCCGCAAGGGGGGTTACCACCATCTTTGATTAGTTATATAAAAAGTTAGACATGTTGCTTAATCTGGGTTTCTGCTTTATCACCCTGAAGTATCTGATGGTAATGATTATGAAATGACGACAGGAGATGTGGGGGGAATAATAAGAGTACAGACAATTTTTCTTCTTCGGATGAAATGATGTATTTAAGAGGTAAATGTGTGTGTAATTGTATTATGTCCCTTCTTTCTCCAGCTGGAGTGTTAATGACGTTGTGAATGAACAGAGAGTGTACAGTCGCTCGCAGCCAAACACCTTTTTTTTCATAATACAGGAGACGGTAATTTTACAGAGCGGCCAGAGCTCTGCATTAACGCTCAATCAGATGGTGTCGTGACATGGTGGAGCCGGGCGGGTTGGCTCGGGTGAGCCGGTCACAAAGACCGCAGTCTTTCCATGGCCGGGAGGAGGGACATGGCGAGGAGGGAGGGCGGCAGAGGGATGGAGGGGGGCATTAAAAACCACAGCACTCAGCAACTGAATCCAATCCCTTTAATCCCCGCTGGTATGCCCGAGCGACAAACGCCCATTGGTCTCCGCCTCAATTAGCAGCGATGGGGCCGGTTGCTGGACAGGTCAGCAGAGCGCCGAGTGCTCCGCTGCGCCCGAGTCGGTCGCCCGCTGCATTCCTTACATTCTCTACAGGACGAAGCAATTTAAAACCCCTCGTTATCTCTCGCCGGATACCGAAGAAGGATCTGGAAAATCCCCCGACGCCCCTACAATCCCCTCTGTGCTCGAATTGTTTGGATTTATTTGAAGGGTGCGTTAAGTGCCACTCGGGTTTAAAGCTGAACCGTGTATTGAGTTGGCAGTGATGTTGTAAAATCACAAAGCCTGCAGCATTTATATAAACAAGCAATCAATAAGTGAAGAATGGAATATATATATATATATATATATATATATATATATATATATATATATATGTATATATATATATATATATTCTCACTCTCGGTTGAGATTGGTCCTTAGTGAATTCAGCCCAGTCCAATAAAGAGATTTCCCATAATCCTCTGCTCTAAAGCTATTCAGGGTGCTTCAAGCACCCATCACAAGGCAACACAGAGTCACAATAAAACCTTTAAAAAAACAGTCGCATTGCAAATACCATTACTGGTCGGGGCAAATCAAAGATATGATCCCAGGCCGCTCACATGGGCTCACGTTCACTCGCCGGCGCCACGTTCACACAAGCCGAACCAATAAACGGCGAGCGCCGATAAATGCCCCTCTTTCATCAAGACGACCTCGCTGACTCCGGCCTCATCTTTATATTTAGTGTAAACTAATGACACACACTGGTCACGCGGCGCCTCCCAGCTGAAATAAAACACCAACACGTGTGTATTTTTAATTGTAGATTATATTACAGGTGCAGAGTTAAACCCGCAATATATCTGCAGGGTTCATGGTCGTGTTTATCAAAACCATCGGTGGCTCCTTTGAGCTTTCAAACCGCTCTTTACCGTCAGCACTTGTCAAACCAACTGAGAGTTTCAAGACTGAACAAATCCCTTCTGTACCTCACGGGCAATTCGGAGAAAGGCTCGCGCTGCGAGTGAGTTTCCAGCGTCAAAAGACAAGTCGGCTACAAGAGCTAAAAAGACTTTAAAAAAAGCTTCCAATTATTAGAAATGGTGTATTTGTGTTGATGACAGCACAATGAATGTCGCACCAAAGACCTGTTGATGTTTTCTGCAGTTCATTGGGCTGCTCTATGCATCCTAAACAACAATACCGGCCGGATGACAAACCCACAATATCGGGAGCAAACAGGGCTCCCCCTCGCCCGCGACACCATTACCCTTTAGTGGTTTTGGTGATAAGAGGTTAGCGCGACCTTCGTGACAGTGAGGAATCTTGGCAAGAGATGGACGAAGAGGAGGAGGAGAGAAGGAGGGAGGAAGGAGGGAGGAAGGAGGGAGGGAGCGTAAAGCGGGCGAAGACCCTTGAGAGAGCCTGAAACAAGAGCACGATGAATGTACAGCTAGCAGTTTTTAATCAAGGATCAAAGCAGGGCCTCTCCGTCTAGACTGAAACGCTCCCAAGCACATAAAGGCAACATCTGCAAGGACGCATTAATTACAGTAAAGGACCGGTCTGGACCGTTCTCCAGGGTACCGACACATCGAGTGGTCTAGACGGAGATAAAATAGTCCCACACATATGAATGGTTTTATCCAAAAAGCTATTAGAGTACATCTATACCTCGAGGCTCTGATAGTTCAGGTTAATCACCAAATATCAGGTGACGTTGCGTTTTTCTTCCCAACCTCGGACTCGCCGTCTTCCCCGTCGTTTGTTTTAATTTCACTCGGTAACGGTCACAGGGGCTCATTCGTCGACTTCACATTATCGGGCTGCATTTGCATTTCGGGCTTTTAGCTCGATGCTCTTATTCGCCGAGACTTTCAATGAGCCGAGCGGGTATGCTTTGAACCGAGCGCCTGCAGCGGATGTCGAACATGTGACCTTTCGGTGGCCGGGTGGACCCGCTGACCCGCACAATGAATCAAGAGTTTGAAGAAAGTAAATATTTGAAAAGCACACGGGCCAGCCCTGCTCATTCACTCTCACTGGACCCACAACAAACAGGCCGACGACTCCAACGGGGTATGATCTAGAAGTAATGGAGTCTTATCATGTGATTAATTACGATGGCGACAGAACAATCAGGAGCAGGGGCCTCCACTTCCTGAGAGCTGATCAAACACACGTGTGTTATTTTAGTCACTACTGTTATAAAAAGATCCAGAGCCAAGTAACACCCTTTCATTTGCTACGGCCTGCTTGGGAGTATCCAAGACTGATTTTATCAGCTAGTTTCCTCTCTACTTCCTCTCTTGTCCTGCGTGGCATCACTCACAACCCCGATACTCAAAGCAGGTTGAAACAAATCGCCGCAGCCGAACAAAATCCCCCCCGATAACGATTACGACGTCTCGATGAGTCTTAATTGGAGTGAAAGTTTAGATATCTCTGTTTGTTTTTAGGAGGCCCGAGGCCGTTGAAACCTGTTCATGCATCATTGTAGAGGTTTAAAGGTCACCTGCCAGGCCTTTCACACACAATAAACACGATCAATCAAGTGACTGGAAGGTGGATTTATTTCCAATGTCGCTCCGAGACCAAAGAGACGGCGGCAATGCGTAAGCAAACAGAGAAATAGGGATCGGAAGTGAACTTTACAAAAGGTCGCCTGCACGCCCGATTCATTTACTTTCATTAACGGCGGTCCCGTGCAACTTAACGGAGATTAAGTTGACTGCAGATGATGAAAACGTACAAGTTCACCACAACCTCTGTTTGCAGAGAAAGCTTTGGCTCGCAGCTGGGATCGATGGCGAACTCTAAAGTCCTTTTTTTGGAGATTATTATTGACTTCAACTGTGTAAAAGAGCAACTGCCAAACCGGTGTGTGTATAAATAAACACATATCGATATGAAGTTCTTCTTCCGTTGCATGAATGCAACACAAAAAAACCCTTCATGTTGCTTGTGGCGTGCACGGAGCATAAAACACCTGGCCAGTCTAAATTTAGGAGGGTCATAACTCCCACTGCCCAGATCTGGCAACACGCTGGTCACCATTTTACCTCCAAGAACATGAACTAGTGCAGCCCTGTGTTTTTATGATGTTAAAGCACGGGATGATGCACGGCCCTGGAAGCACGTAGTCGGACTAGTTGGCCCCGATGGGAAACCAGGCTACATCTGGCCTTAAACACACCTGTGCTTTTGGAGCCTAATGCATAATGCAAGCGGACATATTAGAAATAGATGGGGGGGAATGGGACAGCGCTGGTAGCCGGCCTGTGACCGCTGCAGGAAACACCCAAAACACTGCAGCAGAAGGGCGCTTTAGTCACAGGCCGAGTGGTTTCAATGCACAGAGCAACTTCAAACCATGTGTGCATTAAATACGTTTTTAAAAAAAAAAAAATTTAGGCCACATTTACGACTGGCGTTACGCTTTTATTTACATGTTGTAGAGATAAACAGCAGCCTTGAGGACGCCACCAAAAAAAAATAAAAGCTCCTTTTATTATCTTCAGCTTCACAAAGAGGTTCTTCACTTTGATTCAGCCATCAATTCAGTGGCCTTGTGATGATTTTGAACTATTGTGAGAGCAAATAATCAGCTCAGTTCGCCAGAGTAAACAGTATTTCGTCAGCTATCAGGACAGTTTGTCTCCATTCAAGTTTTTAGAATTAAAGCAGGACGGTGTTTCAAGGTTTTTACATTCAGACACAAAAAAAGACTCCTTCTATGTCTGTGAATGAAGAACGATGTTGCGTTGGAAAGAGCACAGACATTGTGCGTGTGGAAACAATAAAGCAATCTCGTGAAACCGATCCGATAATGAATCGCATGCAGGAGGAAAAGGTCTGGTTATCTCTTTCGATCCTCGGCAGAAAGGTTAGAGGTCGCCTGTAAAACACACAGCCAAAAGACAGCCGGCGCCTTGCTCAAAGACACTGCAGCAGCTGGCAGGGAAGTCAACCATTTTACCCAGTTAATGCAACTGGTGAATGCTAGATTACTCCAGTTCAGTGCAGCAGAGTTCAGAATGAGATGAAACTTAATCATCAGATCCGTTGTGCTGCTTGAGGATTTAAAAAAACAACGAAAAAACCAGAGCAGCTTCATCCTCTCCATATCGATGTAACCGTACACTGGTGTGCAGGAGGATCAATGTCTGTGTGAAACTGCTGCAGTGGGCAGAAAAAGATGCCAAATGTGAAGACAAAGCACGAGACTTGACTGATCCATCCATCAGTCTCGGTGGCGGACGCACGCAGAAACATAAACAGCACTTTCCCCCCAAATTACCATGAACGCGTCGTGCACTTTTTACACCGGGGCGCGACCTCCGCAGAGCGCGGCCGATTACTGGAGCGGCATTCGGACAAAGAGGCCGCGGTCTTGTCGCTTCAACTTAGAGCCATTTACACTCGTTAACTTATTAGGAGAAAATGAGGCGGTCGAAGGGGTCAAAGGGTCGCGGCTCTTATCAACCACAGCAAATAAACAGAAGATAATGGCCACTCGTAGTGGGCGTAATTAACCGTGGCATGGATATGATTGATTGTTATTATTGGATGCATGTGTGTGACACCAAATGGGAAAGGGAAGAAAAACCCACCGAGACCGCGGCCCTCATTACAAACACATGACGTTCCTTGGATGTAAAAATGTTCCTTCAGTTCAGAAGGAGACTTTTTTAAACTACCGCCCCGCGGGAACAAAACGTACATTTACTCTCCCGTCACGTCAACACTTTGTCCCGCGACCTTGACCCGCCGCCGTGTGTTACAGCGGCGTTTACACATGCCAGCACGGATCAAAACACCGGGCAGCTGCTGGATGCAACCTTAAACCAGGTCAAACTTCACATCTACGCCGGCTTTCTGTGCACGCAGACACGCTCCGGCCCAAGGATAACAACGTTTCACTAAAGCAAGGCGTGTGTGGTTTTAAAGCTCAATTGGGAGTCTTTGAATATTCATAAATATCCAGAAACTGTGGAAATAATGAATAGAAAGACAGAGCAGTTTCATATTTATGGTTGTAAGTTCAGCTGTAGCAACATTAAATTGCATTTAAATACAACAACAATAACAAAACATCCATTTCCCCAATGTTTTGGGGTGATGATGTCATAAAATATGGCGGTGGACATTGATTGCTGCGTTTGATAACCTAAATAAAAGTTTGAAACCTACATATTTTGGGGGTAGCCCTAGCTGCACGAAACAATCAATTGATCAGTGATTAATCTGCAGATAACCATATTATTTGGTCTCCAAAATAACAATAAAACTGCACGTTGTGTCCAAACAACAGTGCAAAATGCAAAAGCATTTAATTTCTTATGCTATAAGATGAACTAAGACCAGAAACAGTCATATTTAAGAGGCTAAAACCAGCAAACTGTTCGGCTTTAAAACAACGCCATTCCTCAGTTTCATATCACTGAAAACTGAAAATGTGGACAGAGCAGCAATGTATTGCTCTCAAAGAGCCACTTCATCTCATAACTTCCTGTCTGAAGAAATGTCCACGACCAACACCAGCAGGGTCCTCTGCATTCGTCGGTCTTCTAAATAAAAATTCTCCGCGTCCTCTTGAATCCTCTGGCACGTCGCAATAGGCCTCATCAAACAAACCCACTCTGGGCTCCGCGCCCCGCCATTATCGGAGAGTTCTTGGTGTCATCTTGAACCGTGCCAACTCAGCTTGGGTTTCATAGAAGATTACTATTCCACTTCAAGTAGGAACCATTCATTTACCCACTTCAGACGGTAATGAGCGAGTGGAATAATCATCTGCTGCGCTGTGCAATAAAGGCATCACCTGGCTCACACTCCAACCAATCCCAACCATTACCGTAATTCAGCCGCCTTTTCATATCCACTCAAACACACCCAGGGACTCACTGTAAAAGGACAATTCCACCGCGGCTGGAGATTTTAATTGACTTTTTTTCCTAAGTGCAACTGCTTTCATATGTGCGCTGAATGTTTTAGAAGCAATCTACTTCAAAGCAACACGGAAAACACGTTTTGTTAAGTTGCAGAAACGCAAATAATAGCAATACCGATCTAAATTCTGAGATGCATACACGGGAATATAAGTATGACAAATTAATCCGTGTGTGTTTTTTTAGGCTCTGCCTCCTGTCAATCACCAAGTATTGCTGTTACAGAAATAAACAGACGTCAAACGCGTAGGTTTACCGTTCGTCACCTTCCAGTCATGAGATGAATAAACATCGCAGCAAATTCAGGTATTCCGACACTTCTCAGTTTCCCACTTGCATTTATTTAGACTCGCTGACCCAGAAGAGGAGCCCTGCCTGGTCCACCATGCTGGCGTTATGTGAGGAGAGGCCTCTCATTGGGGGATGAAGAGGGGACACCGGTCCGAGGACATCATAGGAACACAACAAGCATCAAACTGATGAATTATTTCAGTTTAGATTGCATTTCTAAGACGACATCTAGCTTTTGGCGTGAAGGAGGCCGTGCGCGTCACACAAGAACGCGCCTATGCGTGAAAAGAAGTCATCCTGGGTCGTCCCTTTTCAGCTTATCATCACCTCACTGACCCCGCTGACATTCATTATGCATCCACCCCTGGGAAACGAGGACACGCGGAGAATGTTCTCCCGCATGACGCCTGGAAATTGCTCTGCTGCGAAGAGGTTTGACAATTCCAAATGCATTAATAAACTCTGCAATACATGAATGTGCTGTAAAACATGAAAAGGTTGCACCTGGTCTACCTGTCGAGCCAGTTTTCCATAACCTTTAGGGCTGTATTAGATATGACAGGATAGATAAAAGCTTTAAAAGAGCCTTTAGAAGGCAGACTTTCTATTAATATTTAGCTTCATCTCAGAATGTACTTTTCTGCAAGTTTGTAGGCAACAGCAAGGATAATGCCTCATAATGGAAATGTGCTTGTACTGGTATGTCCCACAAGACGCCCCTCAAGGACCCCTTGTGGTCCCCATGCCCCATCTTGGACTCCAACATGCAAAGTGCATCTTTAAAAACGTGGAGGATGCAAATAAAGAGTGTTTCCCCTCTTTCTGTTGTGTTGCATTGCATTTGCATGCTCCTCAGGTAACAATGAGCATCCCACAGATTATAATAACGCATGCATACCCCCCATATACACACCTGAAGAGCAGGAGATGAGGAAAACGGCGAAGGCCAGTTTGGTGGCGTCTCCCATTTTCCATCCGAATCGGATCCCCTGACTAGAAAGAGAACAGCAAAAACAAAAAGCCACAAAAAATAAAATAAAAAATAATCTCACATTCAAGAGTCAAATGAAATGTCTCGCTGCTCCAGAGAGCACTGTCTCTGCAAAAAAAGACATCTTTAAAAACGTCAACATGGAAAAATCCAAAATATCCCAGGTGAACGAAGCCTTTCTTGTCCTCCCCCCAAAA
This sequence comes from Clinocottus analis, assembly GCF_023055335.1. Lineage (NCBI taxonomy): Eukaryota > Metazoa > Chordata > Actinopteri > Perciformes > Cottidae > Clinocottus > Clinocottus analis. The sequence continues at coordinate 900,641 of NW_027175976.1, forward strand.
AAACAACAGAAGAGGAGAGGGGTGAAGAAGAGGGAGGGATGGTTGGAGGTATTTCCAGGTTTAGAGAGGCAATGGAGGGCGACTTGTTGGCGTTCACGCCGGGTCTGTCATGAACATGTCCGCGGCGGTGTTACGAACAGACCAGCGGGGCGGAGAGCCGAGCCACAGCCGGGCAGGGCGCACATCCATCGGACTGGAAACCAAGCGCACTCCGGTCTCAAACTTCTCTCCACGACGGGGCTCCGGTTTTCTAAAAACCTTGCATTTATAGATTTAAAAAAAAAACAACAAAGACCCCACCGCGGGGAAGAAACACAACGTTTAAAGCGGGTATTGTTTCTGTTTTTAATATCCGTGTGGAAGCTCGACAGTCCTCTCTCACTCGCTCCCCCCTGTCCGCTCCGACGGGGAAACAGCCGATTACGGAGCTCCAAAGTGGGCCAAACAACCTTCTCCCCCGTGGAAATTACCCGAGTGGACGAGTGGAACCGGTGTCCTATGTGAGATATAACCCGGGAAGCTGCCGTTAATCCGTGCAGCGAATGCGGCGACCGAGTTTAGGACGAGCTGCTTTTTTTCCCCCACCGAAGTCCGTCTCCTCCTCGCCTTCTCCGGTCGGGACGAATTTCAAGATGGCGTCACTGCTCCCCTACGTTGAGGAACCCCAACGGTTAGGCGACGCTTCCGGTGACGCCTTTCAAAATAAGCTGTCGAATGGAACGTGCATTTACAGACTTATTTTTTATAAATTAAATATAACAATTCATTGTTTTACCACATGATGCATTTAATGAATTTTAACTCTATATGAAACTTGTTATTAAGGCTTATTGCCTTGCTTATATATACATATATATATATATATATATATATATATATATATATATATATATATATATATATATATATATATATATATAAATATATATATATATATATATATATATATATATATATATATATATATATATATATATATATACTTTCTGTTCGCTTCCTTAGTTAATATAGCTTTTATTTATTATATATTTTTGATGTATTCTGCATTTTTCTTATTCTGGTAAAGCACTTTTCTGTTATTTTATTGTACAGTATTGTTATAACGTTGTATATAATTGTGGGGCTCCTGACATGACACTAACAAGTACTATAGATTTTTAGTTTTACATAAAATGATAAGCTTTTCATTCATTAGACTATGCTTTACCGCCCCAAAAACATAGAGTTTTTGTCGAGCATACTCAATGGTTCCATTTTTGTTGACCGCCGTTTTGAAACCACACACATTCCCTTCCTGTCTCATTTTGTACAACTTGATGAAACAGCTTTACGAGCTTGGGATTGTTTTTATTCGGGAGGGCTGCTCGTTTTGTGCTCTAGCGTGTGCTGTTGCACGAAAAGAGGGGCGGTCGATGCTTCAGCAACAACACAAAACAATGTTAACCATGTAGGCTACTGAGACCACAAATATTTGCAAAAACAAAGCTATTGCAGGCTACAATCAGTGTGTGAGTGTGCTTGTATCATGTGTTTTGAAACATTTATGTATTTTTTTGTCCAAAATATACAGCAAACATAAAGAAAAACTATGTACAAAACTATATACACTTATAGTGATGTTTCATGAGTTTATTACATTATACAATATATGTTCTATCGTTAACCAATTGCATGTTCATAATATGTACCCTGCCTGCTCTAAGTAGGTCACCACATTGCACCTCCATATAGCCCCCTGCTGCAGTATGTGCTACTACACGGACACATATCGGGTTTCAACATGGGTTGGGTGCTCAGTAATAAATGCTGAGAATGCCATGAAGTACAGATATAGGCTTGGCCCACTCCCAAATCTGCGTGACACTAATCTCTCTAATAGCCTGGAGCAGATCTCCAACCGTAAGCGCTGCTAAACGATTAGGAGGTCAAAGGTCTCGGGGGATTTCTCTGCCAAGCTGGAAGCTGAGTCACCTGTTCTATATCGGTGTGTTGGCGTTCGTCTTGGGCAAAACACACGGGCCTGGACGAGGCTTAGCGGTTGGAGCTCCAGGGCACGAACACCGGGTGAGGAGTTGAGTTCTTGTCCACGTTAGTCAACTTTCTCTCTCTGGAAAAAAATGCATGTCTTTGTCCAGGAAACGAGGGAGGTGTGTGTCATTACTCACTGAAAGATATGACATTGCATTCCAAAGGCACCTGATAAAGTGTGTGCTTCATTGTTGGACTTCTCTGCCCTGCGTCACAAACTGTTAACTCACCCAAACCACAGGAGTTCAGGGTGAACCCTGCGTGACCCTTTCGCATGCTCGCCGCTCTTCACCTGCAGGGTTTGCACCGCGACACGAGCACGATATCGGTAATCGATACGGAAGATAATATAGCGGAGCATCTGTGTCGGAAGCCGATCGCCGAGGGAGGATTCATTACACACGGAGGAGGAAACTATCAATAAAGACTATGCACCAGTATCACATGTATATAACATATTAGAATACAACATATCATCAAATATCGTTGTATTTCTGAGGCGTATGGTGGACTTTTGGTCACTTTAACTGCTCTAAATACATTTTTAAATACTTGTTTATTCTGTCTGTACATATAATAGTGGTATTGTGTATTATTCTGACTGTTTTTTTTTTTTTATCGTTTACGTATATTTATTAGAGACTTATAAAGGAATATCCTATATTATCTTTATTGTGCATAAATATACTTTTCTTTTCAGTTTGATTCATGTCATAGAGCTGTAAAACATCCTGAATGATCCTTTATTATCCAATAAAGGATTCCTCTCCATGTATCTCCCTTTAAGCGACCCATTAGATATTTAAATGGAGTCGGCCTCCCCGTCTCCGGCCCGTTAATCCTCCTCTGGACTCTGCTGTGCAGCATGAACGCTCCGTGTCAGCACGTAAGGATGACACTGTTGTAATCATCCAACCTAAATTAAACACAAGCTTAATTCCAGGACCATCTTATAGCTCGGCACGCTGTCAGCTCAGCACACACGCGTCTCCTCGGTGAGCCTCCGTGACGGTTCGCACGCCGTCATTCAGCCGCTCGTCTCTTCGTGAGTCGGCTGCAAGGTCACAGAGATGCAGGTGAATTATAGACGGAGCGTTTCCTCCTGTGAAATGTTTCAGGTCTGATTCAACAGCGCTGAGAAGCCTTCAACCTCAATTCAAGTAACATACTGCACATTTTGAGAATTTCAGTGCGGAAATATATATAAATGAGTTTATGTAGATATAAGATATATAATATTGTATTAGTCCCACAGTGGAAATGACAGCATTACTGCAGCAAGACATATAGTAAAATAAGAAACAAGTAATAAATATAACAGTAAAACAGTAATACAAATCCACAATAGCACTATTATATACAGACAGAAAACACAAGTATTTTTAAAGTAAGTGTTTATACTTTATACTTAAAGTTTATACTTCGTTAAAGTGGTTAAAGTGACTAAAAAACAAACACATAAAACATGAAATGTGTCCAGATTTGTTGCAATAAAAGGCTATTTTTATATTTTAATTCATTTATACTTACAAAAAGGAATAAAATATATTAAAATGCAAAATATAATATAAAAAAAAGAAAAATGCAGAATATAGAAAAGGCTATAAAAGTCTATATGAAACTGTAATAAGTAAAAAACTGTAATAAGCTGAACTTGATAAGATCCTCATATAGAGTTAAAATCCATCAAAAGCTGTTTATGGACTTCTACATAGTTTTCTGTTGCAATAAAACTAAAATATTAAAGTCAGTGGGGCCTCATAATGAAGTGTGAACAGAGCAGACGGGTGAAAGTAAAACAGTGAAGATGTGGTTTATCTGCAGAGATCCTCCTGTTGACATTCCTCCTGCTTCCTCACAAGACGCTCAACAGGAATCAGCTGCATGTTTTTGTTTTGTCATGTTTGTTCTCGTGCGTGCATAACAGGGCCGGCCTGAAAAAGCACGTTGTTGTGCAACATTGTGATGAATAGCTTGAACACATGCACTGCAACATGCATGTGCATTTCATGTGTGGGGAAACAGACAAAATAAAAGTCAAAATGAGGATTCATACTAACGATTGCAACGGCATCGCTCCTCTCAGATAAACTGCGTGATGTGACATTCACACCCTCTCCGCGCTGTGATTGGCCAGCTGTGCCGATGTGAGAAAGGAGCCGGGGTTTGAAGTTCTCTCTCTCTCACTCCTTTTTTTTTTACATTCTTGGCACAACTATTCCTGTCACTTTCAGTGTGAAGGCGCTACGCAGGCCTCTCAGAGGAGGCGGCCACGCTTTGACTCACTCCAGGTATGCGAGCCGCTACTCTTCTACCATTTCTCCACACGCCTTAACAAAGCGCGCTGCGTAAAAGGTAAACAGCCACCAGGAAGCGCTCGGCCACGACAGGCAGATGACTTGCATCGCAAGAAAAAAAGTGTGGTTGTGTGGCGCGTCCGTCTGTCTTCCTCTGAGTGGGAAAGACCGACGGTTCTGGCCCTGGAGATTTACCGTCCAGCTAATCCCATTACTCAACTATCAGATGCCAAATCCCCTCTAATGGCATTACACGTGCCAGAATTACGTATGATGATGCTTGCTAATGAGAGCTCAGCAGATATACCTTACTGGAACCAGTGGCCCCTGCGCTGCAGAGCAGCCCCGTGGCTCTGCGGCTTAATGGACTCAGTATTGAGTGTCGAGGGAAGTCAAATTTATCGACAAAGTGCTTTTAACAAAAAGCAGGTTGCTTGCAAAGTGCATTGCAGAGCAACAAAGGATGTAAATACATCTGAAGCTGCGACGTCTGACCGTTCAGAGTCGAGGGTAGAGACGGCGTGCGCTTGTGACGCGTGGGCGTGCGACAGAGAGAGAGAGCAGGCGGGACAACGCCAAGGACGAGTGGACAGTTTGAGACGCCAGCGTGAGTGATGGAAGGAAGGGAGGATGGAAGGAGAATGGAGTTTCCCACACAAACTAAACTCAGGCTGCCTCTTGCTGCCGCAGCATTCGGAAAGGTCGTCTGCAAAAGGTGACAAGTCCACGGAGAGATAACAAGGTTTTAGAAATAATACACATTAGTTCATGTCTGACCTTTAGTGGCGTGTATTCTTTCCTGGATGCAGCAATGTAGAACTGCACCACCATGCCGTGGACAGGACAGGACCGTGGTCCTGGTGTTGAGCTGACACTCGTCTGGTTTCACCAGAACCTGCAGGGATCTGCTGCCATTCAGGAGCAGGACTCAGACCGTGGAGGTTTAACAGTGATTTTGGCTGATGAGGCGGCTCCTTCCCTTATGGCCCTGGCTTCCTACCTGCACACACATGTTGAAACAGAAAAAAAAGGTCTTTTGATGGCCGCACACAGTTTTTGACCATCCTCTACGTCCCAGATGACAAACCTGAAATACGGCACTAAACTTCCCTTTATGGATATATATCTCCAGACGTTAACGCACTTATATTCCGAAATTAACGAGCTGTTTCGCAAAGCACGGAGGAAATGTATGCATGCCGAGCGCGGGAGCAAAAATAGAATCAAAGTCACTTGAACGAAGGCAGAACATTTCCTGCAGTGTGCATTCAACCAGGCGGCGGTCCAATATTGAACCAGCAGCCTCCTTCTGGGCCAAATCAGTTTAAATCCTCTCTGAGATTCCTCAGCATCAATATGAAACTCAGCAAGAGAGCGGTCCTCATGGCCTGTGTGTGAGCGCCACATTGGAAGGCCCCTTTTGTCTAATTTAAAACTCGCGATTAGAAACAACAGCATCAGCAGGTAGCGCTCTGTCTATGTATCGGCTCTCCGGCTCGAATCAAAGCCGCTCCTCTTGCTCTTAAAGCGCCGCAGGACGATGATTTATACGCCTGCTTTGGGCTTGTCGCGATGCCACTCAGAGCAATTTATCTTGTCTTGGCTCTGGCTCTGTGTAGCCGGAGCCAGCCAGCCTCCCCCTCCCTCCGTTCCTGTTGTTTCAGCATGAATGATCTGTTCCATTGACAGCTTTGTTCATCCCCGCAGGCAGATCTGCACCTGTAACCAAAGCCCGGTGGATACCGGCCTAATTACCGCTCTCATCTGGCACCCAGCTGCCTCCCTCGTCCTCGCACGAACCCGTGCTGCAAAACCGCAGAAGAGCAGAGGCGTTAGCGAGGTAAAGAAACGAGCCTTTGGGCACCGGCGTGGCCGATAAACCACATAGCTCCAGCGCGGCGCATGTGCTGAGGAAAGGGAGGTGTTTTCTGGAGGATTCAAGGTCAAGAGGCGGAAAAAAACACAGTAAATATACAGTTACATCGCCACATCGCTGACAGTTCACGCTTATGTCATAGAGGCAGGTATCACTGTCCTCGTAATCCCCCCCGAATGCCTCTGGGGTCCTGCAACAGCTACTGTTTTTACACGCAGACACCAGGGTGGGACGAGCCGCCGGCGAACAGAAGGTCAGCGGGTTCACAGCGGTGCACATCCAAGGAAGCGGGAAAAGATGGCGCCGGTGTGAGGCAAAACTCAAGCAAACAACATTTCCTGCACTGGAGGGAGAGCTTTCCGTCGTTTGGATGAACGTGTTGAACCACAGCAGGATGACGCACGCTGCAGAGGCACATTGTGTCGTATAAACTCCACGAAGGACACACTTATTGTGCGACTCGGAGCTGCACATCAAACACTTTTCATTCACCCTGTTCGCAGCTCAATGTACTCTAATAAAGGCCGTTGGCGCCGCGGCATTTATATGTAAATCTTGACCTTTGCCGCGAGAAGAATGCTGTACATTTTCCTTTCTCTTCCCTCCCCATCCCACTAATCAGCGGGTTTCGCTGTCAGATATGCAGATTTCTCCCTCCCGGATTATGTTTCTGTGAAGTTATTTCAAGTCGGCGAGCAGCAGGTGGCTCGGCTCGGCGCTCTGATCAGGCGTTCAGGAGAGGGAGTCTGATGTATTAAGGATGAGTTTAGGATCAGGACACCGTTGAGCTCAACTACCTCTCCTGAAATGTGGCTTCTCTGTGCTTTATTCCCCCTCTCGGGAGGGCGTGACGCGGCGCTGACAGCTCTAAATTTAATACGCGGCGGCTCCAGAAATACGCATCGGCATGACCAGGCTAGTTTGAAAATAACACCGCGCTGGAGCTGAGGCGCTCATGCTCCGAGCATGACGTGACTCTTATGCAATCGCACAATGGGAACGGGATATTTAGGGGCGTGAAACTCGACACCCCCAAAACCCGTTATAGACGAGCTGCTGCTGGCGGCGACCGGCCGCCGGCCATCTTTAAAAACCAGAGCGGTCGCTTTTGAGGGTGAAATCCAGGATTGATTGAAGTGGAAACCACTTCATTCACTTCATCAATTAGGAGGAGGGGAAAAAAGTCTTCCTGACGCCGAATTTACAAGTGCTCCACTTCATTAAAACTACTTCAGATTTCATAAGCACATTGCTTTAAAAAAAAAAAAAATCATAAAATAATCACAACCGAGAAGCGGCATCGTAATTAAAAGAGATTTTATTGAATGATTAAGCTGTGAAAGTAAAGGTTATCTTTGCTTCCAGTGGTAACAAAGGCCCTCAAGTTTGTGATTTACCTGTATTTTATACAAATAGTTTCTAACAAGGTGTGTATTGAGGAAGGTAACTCTGAACTCTAAGCGTTTTATAGTCACGCTGCCAGAGCGCCGCTCTCTCTTGTGAAGAAGTTCCTTTTGTGAGGACGTAGAAGTGAGACATATCACAGAGACACTGTCTGTCTGTGTGTGTGTGTGTGTGTGTGTGTGTCTGTGTGTGTGTGTGTGTGTGTGTGTGTGTGTGTGTGTGCGTGTTGCAGCCTGGACTTCACATCCACTTGTGGAAGCGCACGTACACGACCAAAAGTGGATGAATTGCTGCTTTCTGTTTGTCTCCCATCAGACCGTGTGAAGGTCTAGTCAAAGTGTCGTCGCTGGCTTAATCCCTGCTGTGTGTGTGTGTGTGTGTGCGAGAAAGACTGTGTGTGTGTGTGGTTCACAGATAATAGGTCTGGCCTTTCTGAACAGTGTGACAGCACTCAACAGCTGTATGAGGCTCTGCCAAGGATCTCTCTCTCTTTCTTTCCTGGCAGTGATGAAATGTAAACTTTGTCTGTCTTTTTTTTTGTTGCTCACTTTCTCCTCGTCTCTCTCTTTCTCTCTCTCTCCCTCTCTTTCTTTCTCTCTCTCTTTCTCTCTCTCCCTCGATAGAACATTGCTGTTATCGTACAGCAGATGGCTGCGCTCTGCCACCCCCACTCCCACAATGCACTGGGACTCAACGTGGGAGTTGAACACAGGCGATAACATGGCCTCTGTATACACACACACATAACCTGCACTACTATATATATATATATATATATATATATATATATATATATATAAATAAATATATATATGTATATTTATATATACACAGATATACACAGCACATTTACATCCCCTCCTCAGTGGATCGTATGAAAAGCATCGAGTCCAAAGTTCAATTTATTTTTCACAACATGCACAAATAGATGTTTGCGTGCTCATAATATTGGTATTAATCTTTGTTGTGGAGACACATGAACGACATGAAGTGATCCTGAAGCCTGTGAATCTCCTGCACGTCTTCATCACGCGCCCTCGTTCCTGCTTCATGCATTCCTGAGGTCTTCCAGGCAGAAGAACAGTTGATTGTTTCCTCGGAGCGGTGCGTTAAGTATGATGCGGGGCACAGATGCATTGTGGGTTCTTAGCCACGCCCCTTTTTGTGTTCACCAGCGTGTCTGCTGCTTGAGATGCATTTACATCCAGCTTCCACTGCTTTCACTGCTTCCACTGCTTTCAGTCTGCATCTTCTTGAAGGAGTTTCTTGTGGTGGAAGCAGCCGACTCCTCAGTGGGCATGTTCCTGTCCGAGTGCAGGAGGTGAAAGGAGGGAGGAGAGGAGGGAGGGAGGGAGGAAAGGAGGGTTCTCGGTCCAGAGACGGTGACATCAGCGGTGCCTTTGGCGCCACTTATCTCCCCAGGATCTCCCAGCTGCCCCGGCATTTCCTGCACGGGGCCACACACTATCAGGCTGAAAACATGCAACCTTTTAAGGACATTCTCCAGCGCAGCTGCTTCTTCTTTTCCAGGATCTCAAGAAAAACAAACAGATCTGATCCCGATGAGTCACGCACGTCAACATCATGCCCAAGAAACGCTCCCGTTTGCAGCCGGGGGCCTCGAGGTGCGCTCGTTTCGGACACCAACAGATCTGCTTGTCAGAGAGTTATTCATCCACACGTTGGAAGCTTATCTCCAACCTGCCAGCTGGAATCAGAAAACACCTCCCTGTTTGTCGCCCGTTGTGCGTTTGTGTTCGCTGCTCGTTCTGCAGGTTTGACGAGTCTCTGCTTCCACGCTGAGAGCAAACATTTCAACCAGATATGTCCAGCGAAGGAGGATGAGATCTTTAAGATGTGACATGATGATGTATTCGCTGCATCTGTTCCTCTTGCGTGTCTTTTGGTGATGTCATGTAACTCCGGCCGCCTCAAACGACTGATGGAAGTGATCCGCGTTGTTCAAAGAGACGTCTCCACCTCGACGTCCTGAGGTCAGAGATCAGTGCGACAGCTTTAGTCTCTTGTGAGGACGCGTCATGGTTCTTCCTCTGGTTCTGCAGCAGGAACCTTCAGGGGGAACCGGCCTCGTGGTGACGAGAGCGTCAGCGTCGCAGAGCAGCGGCGGACGTGTGCGACACGTCGTCTCTCTTGAAGTCTTCCATTCATCGCGGGAGGAGAATTTAATAGTGACACTTAAACTCTGGTTTACTCTTGTTTACTTCCCTCGGCTTGTTTACCGTCACACACGCTGACACTTTAAATGCTTATTTGTAATCCACCAAATTATGATAAATGAAGCGTCGGAGCACTATAATACAGTTTAAGAAGGTTTTTTTTTTTTTTTAAAGAGGCTAACAGAAATAACGACAGTTAAACTCCCCGCCTCACATCCTGGTTTATCTCTTTATTAGTGTCACTCGCACGAGAACAAAAAGGAAAAAGCAAACACTGAAAGCTTCACACACACACACACACACACACACACACACACACACACACACACACACACACACACATAAAGTAATGAACTTTATCAAGCCAGCTATGCGCAGGAAGACAATTCCAACCTCACGCGGCGCTGCCAGCACAGCTTGCCATTAGCTCAGGGTTGTCCGACTCCAGACGATGTTTCCAATCTCTCGCACCATCTGCTCCTCGCCTCGCCGCTATCAAACGGAGGAAGAGTGCAGCTTCCTCTTCCTCCTCCTCGTCCTCCTCGATACGAGGCTGGCCATCTTGTGTGGAGGTGTGAGAGCTCTGGGACGCGATGCCCCCGTGGAAAAAGAAATCAGCCGTAGTGGTGCGTTCGAACGCGCGCTACTGTTTCCCCCGTAGAGCCGCCATCCTCTGAGACGCCTTGTTTTATGATTCTTTGATATTTGCAAATTGTTAAGCGGCTTGTGTAATGTCACCGGTACACAACCCTCTAAAAGCAGATACAATCAATACAACACTAAAGACAGGACAACGCCATTAACATAATAGATATTCGCAGGTAATAGCGCAATAACGTCAATAACATTTGCCGTTAATTTCCTGGAAACGACGACTTTGATGGATTTCATCCCTCTGGCAGGAATGTTAAGAATAGCTTTCAAGCTGTCAATATCCACTTGTCACCTATTGACAGAATAGCGTGAATATATAGGTTTATATATGTGCTGTTAGTTCTCACGGAGGCAGAGGAAGGCCATCTTTCCCTCCTTCAAGGATGAGGAGGGAGAGAAAGCGAGATGGAGGCTTTCTGCAGAATATAAAGCAGAGGACGCGATGCATCACGCCAAGAGCCGACAGAAATACTACATGAATCATATGTGGTGATATTACACAATGTACTTTCCTTCTCTTTTCTCCGCGAAGCTCATTTTCACACGGCCGCGCTGACGTAAGACGGCTTTCATGACGCTTTGTCGATTTTCTCCTGCAGAATTATGGAGGGTGATTATTCTTTTCGGGGTGAAGAGATGGGATTTCTTTAAGCAGGAGAAAGTGATAATGGGAAAGATGGCACACTAAATCATTGTGTCCGTTCTTCTCCGAGGTGTTGCATCTCTGTCTCGAAGATGTTTCTGAGGCTCATTCAGCTCAAAACCTCAAGGTCAATCTCCTTTGTTGTCGGTGTGTGTTGCTGGAAAACAAGCTCTCGCCCTGAAGTCTAATTTATTTCCCTTCGCCTTCCCTAAACTTTTAAATCAGTTAGTGATTTCCTATATCTCCCAGCATGCACTACAGCGAAAGCTTAACGAGACTTCAACCTGTTTAAACGTCGTAATTACCCGTCTCTCCTGCCATCAGTGGGTTTTCCTGCCCAAACGTCCTCGACAACTCCCTCCACATCCCGCTCGGGGACGAGCGCTCGCTCCCCGGCCAGCTGGGGGTTGAAATCCCTCCAGCGGGTCCTGGCTCCGCCCGACTCTTGGCCCTCCTCGAGCCGGTCGGGACCGCCAGGAGGCACAGAAACAAGTCCGCCGCTCGCTTAATGCTTCTTTGTCTTCATTGTGCGCCGCTTCACTCGGTTACGAGTCAACATAAACCGTTAAAAAGTTAGAAAATATCCAACGTGGAGATAAAGGCCCTGTGCTCTGAGAAAAAGAGTCACATTTTTGGGACTTTTGGAGACCTCGCCTGAAGGTTCTCAGTACTAAACCATCTGTAACTTTGTTCTGCTAGATACACCCTCTGTAGTTTGGGGAGGACATTTTAAATAGGATGGTTTAGAAGGTGTTAATGAACCCAGTCAAGAGGTGGACGTCTGAAAGTTTCATCTGCAGGTATCATCGTCAGTTTGCCCACGGAGAGTCGTGTCGATGCGTTTCCCTGGTCACGGTGGTCGTGCTTCAGCTTGAAAAGAGGTTTTATGTATAAGAACTTGGACACAAAGACGACTTAAAGGAGTCTGCTACTCAGTCTGAGTCCAGGCAGCGCGCATTCAGTCTGCAATAAAAGGAAAAGTCAGGCACTTGAAGTCTCAGAAGATCACTTTTCTGGAGACGTTTGAGTGAAATGAGATGCTCTGAACCCGTATTCTGCACACGAGAAGACACTGGAAGCTCTCTGAGGGACAACACGTGACCTTCAGCGTCACCGTCAGTGTTTTCATTCCTCTTCCTCGAGATGACTCACAGGAGCAAAGTCCTGACCTTTCACCGAGATCGGGGGATAAATCATTACTTATGTGAGAAATCCCCAAATAAAACCGGGCCCATGCAAACAGGGCTTAGTCGTGAAGAAGCCAGCGAGGCCGAGGATGAGCAGGAATCCTTCATATTTCATTCCTTCTGGAAACAACTAATCCATCAGTATCTGTATTCCACGCAGACTTCCCTCTCCTCCGACCTCATTTGTCTCCAGCACGTGGTTTATTCCTCCATCAGACGCTTTTCAATCAATGTTCTCTCCTACATTTTCATTTCATTCTCCTTTTCCCTCTCTTTAAGTATTTACCTGTGTCTTAAAGCCATCTATCAGCCGCACATATTCATCTTGTTGAATAATTTATGAAGGCTTTCTCTCTTTGCTCTTTCAATCTTATCTGCCGTCTCCTCTCTTTCTCTTCAATAGATGCAGAACGTTCTGCCCTTTTCTTGCTCTATTCCTCTTTCTGGTTAATTATTGCTCTTTCTTCTCTCTTTCGTCTCGTTCTCAAGTCTCCGCTGCTTCTGTTGCGCTCATTTTCCTCTTTTGTTGATGGATGAGAGCCTCCGTGTCGTTTCTTCGTTCTCTTTTTCAGGCTCATTTTCTCTCATTGCCACTCTTTCAACTTAAAAAACAAAACTACACTAGTTGCACTTTTGTCTCCAGACGTTGCCTCTCCTTCTAATTTCATCCTCTATCTTTTCAGACGTAGACGTGCAGGTATCTTTCATTATTTATTATCACAAAGCAGCGCGTTTTAAGCGCCTGTAGGCGGTGCTGCAGCTCCCAAAATTGGTTTTAATTGTGCAAATTTTGCAGGGAAAAAGAGCAAATGGAGACTATATAACAGTGGATTCGTCCACATTTGCTCACTGACGTGCGTTTCATAGTTTTTGGGCAACAATGCAGCCCTATGGCACAGAGGGAGGAGATGCATCAGGCTTTGTTGGGATCGCTCCATCGTTCTTTTTCACAGGGCTCGCTGTCAATGAGAAGAAATGCAGAATACAGCCTGCGGCGCTCTCCATCTTTCCTCCAGTATTGCTCAGCCTCCCATTATGTATCTGAATCAGTTGTGTAATATCTCACCTCAGACAGAACACGCCGTCCTGGCCTGACCCACCGCCGCGCAGCACATCCAACAGCGCCCCGCTAGCGCTAAAAGCATGTTTGTGTTTGTGTCGCTGCTCGTGAAAGTGTGTGTGTGTGTTTCTTCCGTTCCTTCCCCACAAACTCCAAAAAGACGCCGGAGAGTTGTTTTCTCGGTGTAAAACATGATAAAAAAAATCTAAAATCTGGACGCAGAAAGCGGATTTACAATGTCCAATAATTCTGCCCTTTACGACTTACGAAACAGATTATGTAATCAGAGAAATTATCACCAGACAATCGAGGTTTGAGCGTCTCTTATAGCTCACAGCGAGCCTGAGACGTGTGACTCTCTGTGAGGGAGAGACTGCCAAAGACTGCAGCTTGTGCTTCAAAACTTCCTTCACATTTGTGCTAATTAGATCTTCTTTACTCTGCGTACAGTCTGGAGTCCTTAACTTCCAGCGCCGGCGTTTAACACAAGAGACATGATGTTTCTGTTGGTTTGAGTGAGTGAGACCTGCAGACATGTGACACCACAGCTCCATTCTATGTGACATGTTTTGTGTGACTCCAACAAAGACACGACGCACTCACTAAAGGACGCTGTGGCCAGCAGGAAGTCATGAAGAGGAAGTTCAGAGTACCAAAAATTAACTAAAATACTGCCGTAAAATGCAGGTTATAAGGCGCATTCGAGCTGCTGCTAGCGCTGCTGCTAGTCCTGCTGTTAGACCTGCCGCTAGCGCTGCTGCTGCTAGCGCTGCTGCTGCTAGTGCTGCTGCTAGTCCTGTTCCTACCACTGCTGCTAGTCCTGCTGCTAGCCCTGCTGCTGCTAGCGCTGCTGCTTCTACCGCTGCTGCTAGTCCTGCTGCTAGCGCTGCTGCTAGTCCTGTTCCTACCACTGCTGCTAGTCCTGCTGCTAGCGCTGCTGCTGCTAGTCCTGTTCCTAGCGCTGCTGCTAGCACTTCTGCTGTTCCATCGCATTGATATTCAAGCCTCACAGGTCAAACTTGAGGAGAACAGAAGCGGCTTGTATGCCGTCAAATCTGCTCCTCTTTCAGAGACGATGCGCAGACGCTCATCCCTCCGTCTGCGAGGCTTCTCTGCAGTAATTGCGGCGCAGGGCGGTTCTGCAGGAGGCCTTAGCTTCCTGTGGCTGGGATGGAGGATAAGAGGCACCAGCCTGCCTCCGGGGCTTTAGGGCTTCTTCAAATCCTTCTCCTCTCAGCTTTGAAATGAGACGCCCTCGCTGGGCCGACCACGGCCCCCCCGGCAGCCGCTCGGCGAGGTGTCGGGGACCCCGCCGAGCGAACCGAGCAGCACCCCCGGCGTCGGGTTCGGAGTCTCGGTGTCCGCTGGATGATGAAAAAGGAACGCGAGAGCGCTTCGAGGATGGGCGGCGTGATGAAATGGGCGACAATAAGTGGGTGAAAAAAAGAGAGAAACATTCAGAGGACACGTGATGATGTCAGCACTGAAACAACCGAGGAAGTTCATGCAGTCGGATGCAAATGATGTGGATTATAAATATAGCTGCTGCTCCCTCGAGGTGCTGCTTTTGTTGCAGGATCAGGTGCTGACAGGTGTGTGTGTGTGTGTGTTTTCTGAACCATACACCTTTATCTCTGCAGGTAATCGCAGATGTTGTGTTGAATGTTACTGTAATATTCTTATTTAGACCCTCTTGCTTTAGTGAAGCGCGTCGCTCTTCTTCTTTTAAACGCCCAGTAACGAACACAAGGTTCAGCGGTGGTGCCTTCACTGTCAAAAGTACATTTTAAAACTCATAAAATCATAAATTAAATGAAGTTAAATCTAATTAAGTATTACCAAACCATAAATTACAGTATGCAGCAGTATTCATGTCATGTATTACTTTGTGAAGCATATAGTCTTCACTTTAGAGGAGGTTGTAGAAGATACTTAACTAATACTTAACTAAGAACTACCTGGATTAATCATGAAATTCAGTATTAAAACATGTGCATAAAGTACATATCTGAATCTAAATAAATGCACAAATAAAAGACCTCATTGATCATCTATAAGTCCTGAATACATCATTTATAAAGTATGAAAACCAAAGCTTATAAATCAAGATTTAAACATGTAGAACTGTGTTTATGTGAGTTACTAATGAGTGTTCATGTTGGGATAATACTTAATAAATGATGAATTAAGTGTTTACTCATGCTTTACTGATGATAAGTAGTGTGTAGTTTGTATAACGTACGGCTTGTACCTGAGGGTTACTTCATATTTATTTACTTCCTCTCTTTTTGTTCCTCTTTCTTCGCTCCCTGTTTGTTTTTTACACCCTCATTTCTGCTTCCTCTCCTCTTCCCTTAGATATCAACCTCTCCTCTCCTCCTTTCACCTTTAAGTGTCTCATTAATAATTCTTCACTTCTCCCTCTCCCGGAGCGTTCATTATCGCGGCGGCTGCAACACCTACGCCACAGTAATCAATCCAAATTAAAAACTAAAAGTCAACCTGAAATAGAACGAGTCGCAGTCGGACGAGTACGGAGGGATTTGCTTTCCTCAGCGGCCGTCGGAGGAGAAAACACCGGCTGTGCTTTCTCCTTTTCCCAGATTTTTGATGTTGTTTTCATTTACTTCTTCAAAAAGGAGGCAGCAGTAATTGAAATTAATGTTGGTGTTTGAGAGAGTGTGTTCTGTGTGTTAGAGTGTGTGTGTGTGTGTGTGAGAGGGTCAAATAACGTGTGTGTGTGTCCGCGCAAACAGAGGAAGCACTGAGAAGCTCTTGCACACACACACACACACACGCATGCACACACACACACACACACACACACACACACACACACACACACACACACACACACACACACACACACACACACACACACTGCTCTGACAGTGATGAAGTGGAGAGTGAGTCGGATGCCGGGCGGAGAAGAGTGATGAACACGGCGGCTGAGACAAGTGGAAACCTCCTGGGGGTGTGTGAGATGTGTGTGTGAGGTGTGAGGTATGTGTGTGTGAGGTGTGTGTGAGGTGTGTGTGAGGTGTGTGTGCATGAAGGAAAACCAAAATGTAGATTGTGAGCTTGGCAGAAAATCAGATTTAAAGCAGCAGACAAACGTCCAGGTGAAAGCCAGCAAAAGAGGTGTGTGTGTGTGCATGTGTGTGTGTGTGCATGTTTGTGTGTGCATGTGTGCGTGCGTTTGCATTTGTGTGTGCGTGTGTGTATGTGTGCCTATGTGTGTGCAAGTGTGTTTGTGCAAGTGTGTGTGTGTGAGACAGACAGACCAGGCAAAAGGGAGGCTAGATGCATTATACTTAAATGTAATGTGTGTGTGTGCAAATCCTTCCAGGAAAAGACCTTTGCGCTTTCTGTGTGTGTGTGTGTGTGTGTGTGTGTGTGTGTGTGTGTGTGTGTGTGTGTGTGTGTCTCTGCAGACAGATAATGTCTTGGAGAAGTCGTCGTCTTCCTGACTGGCTGCAGCGTGGAGCCTGATGGAGGAAGCAGCAGCAGCAGCTCACTACTTTTACTCGTCTCAGATATTTCTGTCATTTCTTTCCTCATCGATTCTTCACATGGACGAGCAGGATGCTTCTTCTCAGCTGCAACAGAATCTGTAAGAAGCTCTAAATGTTTGTTTGAGAGACTTTCAGCAATCAATCAAATCAACGGACGACAACAATAAGTGTCGTTTCCTTTCCCTCGGGCAACAAAAAGCTATTTTTTTGTGTCTTCGTGCACGACCTAGACGAGCATCCGGCGCAGCGTTACGAGACGCAGGAAACCTCACGGGGAGGAAGCCGCTTGACCTCGCAGCCTCAGAACACATCTTCATCCCCAAAAGACGTCCTCCTTCGTCCTCCTCGCCGGCCTGCGGCGCCCTCGGCGCTCGGCCAGCGTTAATTGTGTCTGGAGTCAGAGCGCCGTCTCAGAGCCAGAGAGGTGCAGCAGTCTGCCTCCCGTCGCCCAGACCTCCCTCTCTCTCTCCATCTCTGTTTCTCTTTCTCTCTCTTATGTAATTAAGCAAATGTGGTTACAATGAAACGACTCCCCGAGCTCCCAAAATAGGAGGGAGGTGTTAATCGAGGAGACGTACATAAGCCGCCTGTGGAGAAAGCGCTGCAGAGAACGGGATTAACACATCGGAGCGGTCCAGAGCGCTTCATCTGCAGACGCTCGTCTCGTTCTCCGTGTCGTCGACGTGTCTGCCGTCGCACAATGAGGCTTTGAGGGCCGTTTAAGGTGGCGCGAGCTCCACGCTGAGCGCGTCGACGCGGCACTCACATGCAGATCTGTACCCGGCGTCTGAGTGCCGTGCTCGAGGGCTCGCGGGGTCATAAATGATGCGGAGCGGTCGCTCCTGCTCGACGCCTCGCTGCAGCAGACGGCTGATGGTCCATTGTGAAGCAGACTCCTCCAGCAGAGGTCTGAAGGGTCTCAGCGTATCATCACAGAGTGATGAACGGCTCCTTTCAGTGTGCAGCGCACGCCGTCCGCTCTCTGCATCGTGGTCACAGCGCGCAGGTGGATCCGGACCATGCACCAGGCCTCCTGGAACATCTATACAAGCCTTCTCTTTGCGCGTTATGAATCATCGCTGAGAGACATATCTCATGTGTCCTTGCGGCTGTCGGCCGCAGACTCTTTCATTCCCGCGCCCCCGCTGCCTTCTGGGAAGGACCTTGTTACGGGGAGGACGCCGCTCACAAAGGCCGCGGGCATGAAGGTGAAGCAGCGTGTTGCAGACATTTGCATTAAAGCGTTACAGCTGGACTCAAAGGTGAATCTACTGGGACGTGACGTGCATGCTTTATGATTTATAAAACTTTTTGCATGGGGAGGATTTGGCATCTTTGCTTTTTTGTCTAATTCCTTTATTTCCTGAATCATTGAAATGTTCAAATGAATCCAGGTTTGAATATTAAAGGGCTTTTCCTTGGCGCTGCTCGTTGGCCTGCTGCGCCCGCCACAATAAAAGCTTTACCCAAAAGTAGTGACAGCCA
This sequence comes from Clinocottus analis, assembly GCF_023055335.1. Classification (NCBI taxonomy): domain Eukaryota; kingdom Metazoa; phylum Chordata; class Actinopteri; order Perciformes; family Cottidae; genus Clinocottus; species Clinocottus analis. Next base: position 918,967 of record NW_027175976.1, read on the forward strand.
GAGGAACAGAGGCGTACCGGCACCATGAATAAAACATGCGACTTGAAACCGAGTTTGTGTGTTTCGATCGGATCCATTTGTGCGGGGGGGGGGTGTGTGTGTGTGTGTGTGTGGGGGGGGGGGGGGGGGGGGGGTTGGGCTCGGCGGTCCGGATCGATGCTCGCTGGAGTGTCTGAGAGCACCGGGATCCTTTTGTTGGCTCTCTCCGCCTTTCATCTTTCATTTGGGCTCGGGGCATTGATTGAGCGAGCGGGGGAGCCATTGACATCAAACCTGGCCGCTGCCTTTTATTCCCTCCACTTTTATGGGAAAGCGAGGACTTATCCAGGTGCACGCCGGGGCGCCGCGTTGCCAGGCGACAACGCGGGGGCGACTTCCTCTCCGCCATGTTTGTCAGAGAAGAAAAATGTCCGTCAGCAAAAATGATTTCTCGTTTGGATCTTTATGAATGAGGAGCGAGACGGAGGCGGCGTTACAGGTGATGTAAAGGCCGCAAAGGCCACAAGGCATTCTGGGAGGAATCCTGCTCGACAGGTAACGCGACCCCAAAGGCAAAGTATGCGTCACCAGCTGAAGGAGGAAATGGAAACCGTTTGCATAGAAATACCTTGAAGTCTTGAAGGAAACGTTCACGGTGACGATGAAGTGAAGCAAAACTCTGCTTTGAAAGCTGTTGAGCTCTTTTATGTCCACAAGGTCCACATCAAGAAAAAACATGCTACACAGCCCAAAAAACACAAAAAACATTACATAGAGCCCAAAAAAAACAAAAACATGGTATAAAGCCAAAAAAGCCCCAAAAAAGCCCCAAAAAGCAAAGAAAAGAAGAGTATAAAGCCAAAAAAAATCAGGTTATGTATCACATTAAACATAAATCAGGGCTACAATTATAAATAATCCTCATGTACAACCTGTAAACACAACTTAGACCATACAGAGGGTTTAGGTTTACGTCTCCTTTATGTGAGCTCAGAGCTTCATGAACACGCAGAAGAAGAAGAAGAAGAAGAAGCAGAAGAAGAAGAAGAAGAAGAAGAAGAAGAAGAAGAAGATGAAGAAGAAGAAGAAGAAGATGAAGAAGAAGAAGAAGAAGAAGAAGAAGAAGAAGATGAAGAAGAAGAAGAAGAAGAAGAAGAAGAAGAAGAAGAAGAAGAAGAAGAAGAAGAAGAAGAAGCAGAAGAAGAAGAAGAAGAAGAAGAAGAAGAAGAAGCAGAAGAAGAAGAAGAAGAAGAAGAAGAAGAAGAAGAAGAAGAAGAAGAAGCAGAAGAAGAAGAAGAAGAAGAAGAAGAAGAAGAAGAAGAAGAAGAAGAAAGGTTTGGTGAAGTTCAGAGAGGTCTAAACTGACTGTGGGGTGTTGATCCGCCTCCTGAGGAGTTAAACTCGTTTACTTGAGGCCATTACTCTCCTCCAGCTGAAGGTTTTAACGAGCGATCTTTTAACGAGACAAAGATCACGTTATGAGTGAAATATGAAGAAGTGCATTGAAGGTCGTTACGCTACAATGTTGCTCTCCAGATGTCGAGCGCGCCGCCGTCAGCGTGATGAATCTGTCGTCTTCATTAAGCTCAACGGGAACCAATCACAGCGCTCCCTGATCGCAGCGCGATTGGAGGATTGATAATAATGAGAGCGGCTTGATGGGAAGTTAATATCTGTCAATTACGCACGAGACAACAGAATAACAAAGATGGACGCCGCTGGAGGAGGAGGCAGACTGCTGCCGCCTCAATCTGCCTCCAGGAGGAAGGTTTGAATATTAAATACCTCAAAAACACACTTCATGTCTCCAGGAGGCCTCAGCTGCACTGTCAAAACATCTGCTGCTCCTACACCTACACCAAGAGAGGTCAGGGAAATATGATATTAATGCGTCTAATATTCATTTAAATAACCCACAAAGATCAGATAGATGCTATTTAAGTTATTTTAGATGTTATTTAAGTTCTTTTAGATGTTATTTAAGTTCAAAGGTCATCACAGAAAGTGTGGCATGGACACACACACACACACAGACACACAGACACACACACACACACACACACACAATGTGTGTGTTGACCACAAACAGAGCGGTGTGATTCTTTCCCTCTGTTAATTGAATTTTGCTCTCTGCTCTTCTTTTGTTCTGCTTTGTTGTTTGCATGAATAAATCAGTAAAAACAAAAGCAGAACGGGTGTAAATGAGCGTTCTTTGTCTCTGTAATAACTGCCGTTTGGCAGAAACTGACTCTATCTCATGCAAAATGCACAACAGTCAACACATATTATTCTGGCCACATCGTAGCAAACTGGTCAAATAACCGCTGACTCGGCCAAACTGCATACATGTGCAAGAGAAAGATGAAAGATTATACATTATGCATTTTATCTGACTTCATCTGAAACATGACGCCTTGTGCAAGCCAACTAACTGCATTTCTGGAGAATATTTAACATTGAAATATAGATTTCAGCCACACTGACACCTGGTTATGAACGCTCTCTGTTGCATTAATATCACAAGACGTCTGCACACGGTCCAGTCTGAGACTCTTTCATCTCCTCCTCTATTATTGCATTACACTGTGTATTATTTATGCATCTTTTATGTCATTACGCACGACGGACTCTGCATCTGCCTCGACTGGAGAGCACTTTGGGTCAAATCCCTCTGCTTTTCATGTCATAGACTGGCTTCACATCGCAGCTTTGAGGTATACAGTCATGTCTTGCTCCTCTAATATATATATTTGTCTACATTTGGCATCTGCACTTATATTTCCCTGATTCCAACAGGCTTCAACCTCGAGCTGCAGCCAAAAGCCAGACAGGCACCGCACACCAGCACACACACACACACCAACACACACACACACACCAGCACACACACGCACCAGCACACACACACCCTCATACCAACGCCGCTGGTCTGAGGCCAGCTTCCAGCACTCCCAGTGCGTGCCAGCGCTGTCATCGCCGCTCCAAACACGCTGCTTGATAGCGGCGGCGAGCGGCTGCCAGCGGGGCGTCTGATCTCCATCCTTCATGCTATTAAACCACGGTGATCGTCTTATGCAGAGGAGGGGGGGTGTAAGTCACCGCTTTATTCGATTAGGCTCCGCCCACCACAGATGCTTCATTGATTTAGTCCTGCAGCACCTCAGCGGTGATTTGTGTAATTTCTCTGAATACTCGGCGACACTTTCGACACACAAATGCAAGAGGAAACCGCCGCGAGGATCACTTCTAGGTGAGCTTTGATGTCCGAGTCAGCTGAATGAAACAGGTCAAAGGTCAACAGACAGGCGCTCCTGATGCTATTGGAGGGATGAGACGTTAAAAAACGTTGCATTTTACTTCCTGTACGCGTAATCACCCTTTATGAAGGGGTCAACCGCACTAAAGAGGTGCGTTTTTTCATTTTATATCTTAAAAGCGCAGTTTGGTGGAACTCTACAACGTAAAGAGCTTCTGTCGGAGCGTCTGCTGTCAGAGAGCAGCGAACAGACACACACATGACGTTACAGCCTCGTGCTGAGAAGACAGAGAGCTGTGTGTCCTCTGAGGAGACACATACACCACAGAGGACGAGCTGGACGCTGCTGTGAGTCTTCAGCAGGAAACGATGAAGCTCTTCCTCGCTCGCTGTTTCCCGCCCTCGTCTGCCCGTAACCTTGGTTTCCCCCCCGGCATCGTTAAAGTCTGATCTCGGCCGCGTTTGTGTGCGTTGTGTTGGACCCGCGGAGACACACACACACACACACACGTTGTGTTGTTTAACCGCACGAGTACAGATAATCAGATCGACTGTGACTCTGCCGCTCTATTGTGGACACGGTGTGCCGTCTTAAAGGGCGAATGATGCTGATCATATCAGAGTGTGTGTGTGTGTGTGTGTGTGTGTGTGTGTGTGTGTGTGTGTGTGTGCAGCAGATGAGCGGTGAGCGATGCACGGTTCACCTTCTCCTGACTGAAAGGAGAACGGAAAGAGGACGTGCATCTGTCAAGGTCAAAGGTCATTCCTCCATCCCTCCATCCATCTATCCATCCCTCTATCTATCTCTCCACCGCGCTCTTAAAATCTGTCTGTTTCCATCAGTTCATCATTCATAGAATGACGGGTGGGTTCATGTCGGGTAAAAGGACTGAACACACACACAAACACACACACACAAACACGCACACACACACACACACACACCGAAAGAAAGGGGGACTACATTTCCCATCACCCCCAGCGGTTATTTGTGTATACACTACTCAGTAAGAGTGACATATCAGCTGCAAGCACCTGAAGATGCTGCCTCAGTGTGCACAAAACAAAGTTGTTGTAGTAAACAAAAGACTGCCTTCAGAAGGTCCTGTATTAGTTTTGTTGTTGTTGTTGTTGTTGTTGTTGTTGTTGGACTGAGACTGAAGATGTCATCAAGTTCTGTTGTTTTACGTTAAAGCTGCAGGGTCAGAGCCGCTTTCTCCACAACTATTTAAATACATTCAAACTGTTTGGTTTCCCTCGAGGCACCGAGGGAAAGACAGACGTTTAAAAGTCATGCGGCGACACAAAGAGGGTTCGAACGCTCGACCTCCACGCCGCTCAACCTTGACCCCGTGACCCCGTGACCTCTGTTACAGGTGAAGTGCTCCTCTGAGCCAGTTCCCACACGATAAACTCTGCAACAGACTCTCTCAAAGCTCGAGTCACAGAGCAGCGGATTGGCCCGCGATGATGTAATGCACCTGATGAATGCAACCTCCTACTCTTCCTCTTCCTCCTCCTCCTCCTCCTCCTTCCTCCTCCTGGCAGCCGTCCAGGCGGCATCATGAGCTCATGCGTCCTTGGGAGGAATCTTTCATTCCTAAGTAGCCCCTCGACAAATGAAATGGGACTGAGACACTTTTTTCCAGGACACTTGAGAGAATAAGAGCAGAGCATTTACATTTCTGTGGCCGGTAAATTAAACAGAATTGAAGCTGCAATTCCTGCAGAATCTGCAAAATATCAATAAAATGTATGTTCTTGCAAAACAACTCACACTATATCTGCATGTATTCCTCTATTAAGCCTATTAATTAATGCTGAATTTACTCGTTTAATTTTAAAAAGTGGGAAAATGTGTTTTCTTTTCATGAAAAGGACATTAATTTGAAGAAAATGTGAAACCAGCCTGCAGAAAAGAGGAGCCCTTCCTCTCTAAAGACTCCCTCTGCCCATTTAAACACTTGTTGACCTTGATAATAGAGAGAGATATTGAACGATGAATTAATAATGTGTCCCCCCCAAAAAAATAGATTAATCAATTTCCAAAAAGGAGTCTTGTTAATACAACACTGCTTGCCTATTAATCTGCTCAAACACAGTCTTGGTAAAACATTATTGAAGCTAATATAATCAGTTCTCCATCTGAATGAGTCCTGCAGACATATTCTGTCAAACACTGCCCTCTGGTGGTTGGATGTGTAAACTACACCGGATTAAATTAAATACGTATTTCAGCTAAAACACATCGACTACACAATTAATATAACATAAAACACATTATTAACTGTCTATGCTGATAAAATAACAGCTGAAGTTCAGTTTGTCTAAGTTTATGCAGCAATAAATACAGTAAATATTAAATCAATGCACATGGAAACGAGGAGAGAAGCTGTGGTGAAACACCGCCACCTTGTGGCCAAAGTAAGTATGAGCAGCGTCGATGAGTACGAGGTTAAATGAGGCTGAAAACTGAAGAACAAGAGTTAGAAAGGGTTAAAAGTACAGGTGGAAAGAAAATATGATAATAACAGTCACGTTTAAACATAAAAAAGCAATACAAATAAATATTGATCAGGCCTTTTGGCCAAATTACATCTTGTTTTATTACAATTAAGTAGTTCAATTAGCACTTTGAAGCTAAATATGCAAATTATTACAGCAAAAATAAGCCACCCTACCTGAGTATTAACCATAATATGTACCAGAAATACATCAACAGTGTAAGTACTCATAATGCCTCCATTTAGCACTGATATCAAGCTATTGTTTCATTATTAGTAAAAGTTTTTTGCAGCATTTGCAGCAGTTGCAGCTAATTGTAACAACTAAATATACTTGTGGGTGTTTTACTCAATTAACAACTTGTATGTATATTTTGTGTGTGTAAAATATGAATTTGTAAACTAGTTTTGTGATGAATACACAGACAAAATGGAAATACTCAAGTAAAAAGTACAACTGAACTAGTACTTACTTTCTACCACTGCAGTCAAGATTTGACTTTATATTCTATAATGTATATATATATATATATATATATATATATATATATATATATATATATATATATATATATATATATATATATATATATATATATATGATTTAGCACATTGTCTTTTATTTGTGATGTGAAAAACATCTCATAAAAACTATTATCAGACATGTTTGTTGCCTTTTTTCTGAATAATAACAACAACCTGATGAAAGTTGGTATAAAAACATAAAAACTCCTAAATCTTTTCCCACGTGACCTGCAGTGACTCGGTGGATATTTGAGCTTCTTTTTGGGGCTGAAACGAGAATAAAAAGGTGGTAGAGGTGGTGATTGATGCGTCGTGGAGCAGATTAATTGAGCGTCTCATACGGAGGTTGATCTCTCATCCGTCTTCCTCTCGCTCTCTTTTCCTTTGCAGCTGAAGACGATGTGCAGGGAGGTAAAGCTCAAGGTAACACGAAGCGTACACTGATCCTCTTCAAACGGGAGCAAAATATGAACTAAAAACCACAAATAAAACTATTTTAAGAAGATGAATCATACCAGGTTACATATTTGATTCTGATTATATGCATATTTATTACTTTCATTCTGATTTAGAACTAAAAAGTCAAATTTACCTCCAACTTAAATACACATTTGAGTTATTTCCAACATGAAAAAATGAGAGAATCCATCAAATCGCCACAAATAAACATGAATATCTTCCTCTTCTCATCCCCATAACTCACGTTGTATCTGCTGCACTGCAATAATCAAGCTCCATGTGACACTCTGGGACTTTAAGGTTGACGTTTACCTTTTTAAACCTGCCAGACATTAAGGAACAATTCATCTTTTGACAGTTTTAATATATAGATAACGACTTCATATTGATCGCGCGGCTGCAGGTTATCCTCGCCATCTGCTCGTCATACTTTAATATAACCGATAAAGTGTCTCTGGTTAGTCCTGGAAACGCAGACTAAGTGAGATGTCGGGTTTGAGCGCCACATTATACGTGTAATAACAGTTTAAGGAGACCATCCATCACCGCCGTCCTGTGTCACAGCAGCCAGTGGAGGAAGGAAGAGGGGGAGGAGGATGAGGAGGAGGAGAAGTTGATCCGTCTCTCTGGGTCATCGTTCTTCAGCGTAATAGATGACAAATAATTGGTCGTTCATCAATATAGCGATAGATGAGAGCTGAAATGATTTATTGCCTGCGAGACAAAGAGTTGGGAAGAAGGAGCTCTGTGGTCAGTGGAGCAGGAAGAAGGGAAGGAAAGGAGGGAAGGAGGGATGAGGGACAGGAGAAGGAGACAAGGGACAGGAAGAGAAGAGAGAAGGTAAAGGAGAGAGGAAGGAAGGTGAAGAAGAGAGGAAGGGAGAAGCAGTGGCCTGGATTACGTCACTACCTGCTGTGTTGTTTAACAGCTGATGGCGTCACGTCATGTTGCCCCCCCCCCCCCCCCCCCCCCCACACACACACACACCCCCCACACCACCTCTTTCTCTTCTGTGTCTGATATTGTTTACATAAATACAGCCAAGCAGGGTAAACAACAACAACAACACAAAAAGCAGAACAAACAGTTGACTCACCCGATGTTGTTCACTTCATAGAGACACAGTCCATCCTCCTGTGTTGACAGGTAAGAAGTGTCTTCATGGACGCCAGAGGATCCTCTACATGAACAAAAAGGCATAAAGCAAATCTAAGTCCGGTTCATCAACAAAAATGTAAAAACACAACAAAAACAGTAAACATACCTTCTCTGATGTTCCAGCATCTTCTTAATCCAGCTCGGTAGCTTTCTGTTGTTGACAGAAGTCATGCTGGCACATTGACCAATCACAGCGCATGTTCATGGTCACGCGGGCCCTGCGACCAATCACAACGTCCACAATGATAGCAGGTACTAACGCTAGCTAGCTGGCCGTTAGCATGCTGTTTAACGCAGTACTCTAGCGTAGAGAAACAACAGGTGAGATCTGATTGGATGAGCGCTACGTAACTAGCTGTCAATCAAACCGAGCTGCTGGCCTGAGCTGAGGAGCAGGAGACATAAGATGACGACATAAGATAGAGACAAATAATTATAAAATGTTTTGTCATCTCTTTATTTCATTAAACATGGAAACAATGCAGAGAGGATCTCTCAACCTTTTACACAAAAAATGAGTTAACATGTTCGAGGCAATTGTGTGTCTATCACACACACACACACACACACACACACACACACACACACACACACACACACACACACACACACACACACACCCCAGCTGACATTTGAAGCGTGTTGGGGGCCAGATGGTCCCACAGACAGCGCGGCCGGTTGCTGCAACAGATTCAAGTTGCTGACAGAAAAGTTGTCTCTCTCTTTATTCATTTCTTACCTTAAAGCATTTGTGTTAAATAGATATTTGTAATAACATGGGATTCACACCATTTTTAGATGCATTTATGGGACATTTTTGACACGCAACAAAGGTCAAAGGTCATGTCGGCCACACTTAAATCAACCAGTGTAGATAGTAAAATAGCGTATATGTATATACATATGTATATATGTATATACATGTGTGTATATGTGTGTATATGCATGGTGTTGGGTGGCCTTCAGGCGCCGTGGGGTTCTGCAGCTCCGTGCCATCAGACTGTTGGACGCTCGGCAGCAGCAGATGACGGCTGAGACTCGTCTGACATTTTGTGTTCGTGGAATAAATCTTGTTGGAACTTTGAGGAACTAAATGAAGGTTTTTGTCCGCAGGATCTTTTGGGGGCTGAAGGACAGATGGCCGATGGAGAGAGAGAGCTGTGAGGAACAGGACGTCCTCTTTTCAACAGGCCTGCTCCAACTGAACCAGGAGGCTCCACGCTGCTGCATGAAGAGGAAGGATCTCACCATTATGACTCTTTATCTATTATTTATTCATATTCTGTCTGCATTCAAACTGTTAAATACCAGGTGAGGACATCAAAAGCAGGAAATGAAGTAGAACAAGTTATTTCTGTTGCAGAATTAAATATATATATATATATATATATATATATATATATATATATATATATATATATATATATATATATATATATATAAATAAATAAATAAAATAAATAAAAATAATATATACATATATATAAATAAATAAATATTATATATATATATATAAAAAATAAAATTAAAAAATTAAAAAATAATAAAATAAATAAAAATCTCTTATACACTCAAAATACAGTCGCAATAAAGCGCTTCAAAAGCTTTCTCTAGCTATGGAATCAGCCAGAAAGTAAAATAGATAATAGATATACATATCTCTCTCTATATATATATGTATATCTATATATATCTATATCTATATATATATAGATATATATATATATGTTTTGTTTCCTCACAACCTTCATGCACTTTAAACGTCTTTCAGGGCCGCTTCCTTCCCTTTCTCCTCCAGCCCTTGTTCCCTCCGTCCTTGCCTCCTCTGCCCTCGCCTCCTCTGCCCTCGCCTCCTCTGCCCTCGGTGTCACGAGGACTTCCTCTCAGATCTCGCTCCTCTTCTGCTTCTGTGACTCCTGTAATTCAGCTCACTCTCCCCTTCCTGAGTAATTGAAGTAATTTCCCACCTTGGCTATGATGAATGTGTCCCGCGCTCCCGCCATGCCCTTCTACTTTAGCCGGCCTAATTAAAGAAAACATTCCATGATTGCCTATTTTTCCCGGAGCGTGACAACCTATTATTCTCCCCAGCACCTGATTAGAGAGTTATTATGCTTAGATTTAGATTGATTTAACCGGGCAGCCTAATAAAAGACTACTTGGGGTTTGATTTAAAGTGGGGGAATTGCAGGTTTTGGAGCCAGTCACGGTGTGTAATTGTTATTACTGGTTCATGATATGGGAGGATGGTGGTGGAGGTGGTGCTGGTGGAGGGGAGGGTGTTTGAAATTGAATTAGAAAATTAGAAGGTCACCCGGCGTACAACAGGTGACATTTTGGGACATTCTCTCCGCGATGGAGCTGTCAGGAGGAGGGACGACGTCTCAGCCGCAGATTTGTCCGGAATGATAAATCGCATCCATCACGCGGACGCGGGGGAAAAACTGACATATTTCTATCAAAGCAAGATTAATCTCTCCATCAGCGGCGGCGCGGCTCATAACAATCCCGGAGAATTGGATGCAAAATGGGCAAATTGACTGGTTGTTTGTTGTTGGGCGCCGTCTCGATGAAGACGAGGAAGCGGCATCGCCGAGTGTCTCCTCTGAAGAAGGAAAGGATCAGAGCGTCTGACGGCGTCTTTTTCTAATTGTAGTGAGTGATTGATCGGCCGTGTGAGTTAATAGATGATTCAATTTGATTTAAAAGATGGAAAATATGTATTTTCTTTGTATATTTTCACCCTCCGGTCCTTTGAATCTTCATCTTTATTCCCTCATCGTCCACTTCTGTCCTTAAATCCTTTCCTTTTCACCTTCCTCACTCCCTCTCTTCTCTTTTTCTTACATTCATATGAATCATCCTTTTTTTTTGGACCAACTCTCCTCCTTCTCTCCTCTTTCACGTCCTTCCAAAGGCAAAGGAAATGATGTATATTTTTGTACTAAATCAGTATTTTTCGATGCTGAAGACGTTCGTCTTTCTCATATGGATCATGCAGAGGTCAGAGGTCAAAGGTCAGCGACACATTTAAAAGTTTTCAGTGTACCACTTCAGGTCCACCTCATAATCTTGCAGTAAAGGGATCCACACCTCCAGAGACACGACCCGAAAATCAACTTCTTATCCGGTGAAAGGAAAAAGTGACATTTCTACAAACTGCCACTGAACCTATTGGAGTACCTGCTGGAGCCCCGCCCTCTCCTCCCCCCACCACCACCCAAAAAAAGCTGACTGATGGCTGGTCCTCTGCGTGGCCTCGCTCACATCTAGTTAGCATAACTGCACTTACTGACGCGGCTGAGCAGCATTTTGATAAATGGCACGATTAGAGGTAAAATGAACAATTTGACTCGGGCCGCGCCGCGAACGCACGGAGGCTTTGCACTCGCTGTCAGAGCCCCGAATCAAGTCCATCCCTCATGTCTGGAATCCAGCGGTGTCACGGGGAGCTCCGCGTAAGTCGTCTCTGACGTGTATTCACTGTTGGGATTATTGGCAGTCACTTCTTCACTGTCACCGTGAGTAATGGCGGCGTACTGTAGTGCAGCTTATAACTGCGCCGGGAGATTGATGTGAGGAGACTGACGGCTGCGGAGACACGGAGGAGCACGCAAAGATGTTTTAAATGGATTAACATGATGCATCAAACAAATGCATTGATTATCTTTTGAGTAACCGTTCATCCCTGGAGGTGTCGGCCTAGTTTAGGCCGGGGGTCGGGGGTCAGGGGTCAGAGCGGCAGGATATTGCCTCGTCGCGCTCCACGCGGCGACCAGGAGCGCCAGATCTGAAATTAGGAAGGTTATTAGTTCCAGTAATGCAGCGGCGATGCGTTTTATGGCGTCGGTTTGTGATTTTTAGTGCCTTTCTGAGTGGCTGCGAAACCCATTTTGCACTCCAAAGGTAACCCTTAATGACGTCAATCAGCGGTTATTAATGTTAATTAATTAGACGCAATCAGTCGAATCCAGTGGAGTTTAATAATTCTTCACGATTTCACTGGAATAAATGACTTCACGGCTACTAAAACAAATAAAAACACGGACCAGATGGACCTGCAGCTGCTGCTCGTCTTCCTCCTGGCCGGCTCTGACTTGTTTCAGGTGCTGCGGCTCCACCACCTGCCTCCAGCTCCCTCGCTCACCCTCGATGGATCTGCCTTCAGCCGCTTGGAGCGCTGAAACAACAGCAGCGAGGCCTCGCGGGCCCCCCAGGGCTCTGGCCTCAGGTTCTCAGACGCCACGCCAAGCTTCTGCAGGTGGAGGTATAAGCCCCGCCTCCAGGCCGTGGAGCATTTGTCCTTTCAGAATCAGATGCGCGCTGCAGAGGTGGTGTGTTTTAAGGTCGTCAACTGTCATCTCTTGCATGCACAGTGCATGCAAACTTAAGTCTGCGGTTAATTCACCCATAAGCATGCATTTAAATACATAATCCTGTATTACCGAGCGGCCTCTTGTCATGGCCGCGCACGTCCGTCCCGCCTCGCTGTCTGTGGGTTTTGTGGCTCGGGTTGCCAGTTATGTGAAAGACCCCCCACCCCCCTCACACACACACACACAGTTTATGTGTTACATTGGTTATTAAAGCTGTCTGCCGCCTGGCAACAGAATGAATGGGGAGAAAATTGTGTGCAGATAGATCCTCTATTTGTCCAGTCAAGCAGCAAATATAGACCTGAAGTGGTGGAGCATGAGTGGAGTGAGATATGGAGGGAGAGGAGGAGAGAGTAACGAGGGGAAAGCAAAATAAAAAGATGAATGGAATCGAGGGAGAGGCAATTCAGTGTGTTTTACATTATGCATTAAACACACACACATGCAGCATTATACACACACGCACATGTGAAATAAGTTGACTGGATTGAAATGTAAGTTTAGGGGTGAAGAAGTGATGTGAAAGTAAAACTCCATTCTCCTCCGGTCCTTAAATGCCTCAAGAGAACGAGGGATGAAGACGGGAGGAAAGGAAAGGAGTGAGTAAGGACCTAGGATAAAGGAAGGAGAGAATTAAAAAGTGCACAGAGGGAGCAACTAAGGAAAAAGAAAAGCGGAAAGAGGGAAGAATCATATATGCATGATGTTTATTAAGTCTTGGATAAATGAGATGTTGCAGCAGCCGGCTGGACGATAAAGCTAAACATTAAAAATAAAGAGATGATTTCTTTTAAAGGATTAATCGTGCTCCGAAGTCATTGATGATCGCTCACTGAAGACTTCATTATTCCAATTAATGGGCCCCTCTGCTACTTGACCCGACCGTCAAAATTAGTGGCAAGGAACCTTTAAGTCAGATGGATGAACTGTCTCAGCCTCGCCGGCTAATTGGCAGCCACAATCAAGAGCGAATATGTATCAGGAGGAGGAGGAGAAGAAGAAGAGGGCTGAATATATTAGCGGAATAAGAGAAGAAGAAGAAAAATGAGGCTTCACGCGACATGGCAGCACCAACTGTCTGGATGTCAGTGGCGGGGGAAAAATGGTGATTGGGAGGGAGAGATGGAAGAAAGAATTATTAATAAATCAAAGCGAGCAAAGCTAATGTTTTCCAGGAGTTGATCAGAGTTTTTGAGTGTCGTATACATCTCCGAGTTGGAGAGTCATTACGTTGAAACGGCACTTTTGTTGTGCATAACAAAAAAGGAAAAGAGATTGACTGTCGTGCAAATGAAATAAATAAATGAGAGAGTAAGTAAGAGGAAGGCAAAAAGAAAAGGTGCACAAACACAGGTGTCTGTGTTTATTTATCGATTCCTTCCTCATGCATACGTATGAGCTCACACGGCTCATTTATCTGCAGAGATTACATGTGAGAACACGACAGCACACACACCTTCTGTGTGAGGCGACGCTTACGGGTGCGGGCGGTGCGTTCAGGGCCCTCGGGGGGCGAGATGGAAAGGGCCCAGGTGAGTCGTGAGTCGTGAACGCAAGCTAGTTTCCCCTCCCCCCCGCTAAAGCTAACGCAACCGATGGCCTCTCCGTGTCCTCCCATCGCTTCTTCTTCTCTTCCGGGGATAGAGAGGGAAAAAAAAGGGAAAAGAAAAATGGCGGCGCGCTCTCCTCCCCATGCATCAGACGAGTCGGGCGTAAAATAGTCCGTTTGGATGGGTGATCATGAACTGGCGGCGGCGGCGGGGGAAGTTTAGCAGAGCTAAATGGATGCACGGACGCCACTTTTTTTTTTTTTGATCTGCCTCCCACCTCGCAGTTACAGCCGTAATTTATGGTAATGATATCCCCGGATGAGAAGCGGGCCTCCTCGCAGCATGTTGACGCTGCCCATCATTTAAGAAAACAGTCCTTCCAGAGGTGGATCCCCTCGGGCTGATGGGAAAAGGTGATTCATCCTTCAGAAGCTTCGCCGTCTTCTCACTCTTCTTCCCCGTGTCGGCGCTCTGTCTCTTTCTGGTCTCCAAAGAAGTTTATCGGCGCTTCAACTTCGTGCATTCTTCTCCAAAAGGTGATTCACATCTTCCTCGACGCGGCGAGCGGAGAAAACATGGAGGTTTGTTCTGACGCGAGCGGCCCACACGATGCACAGCAGTCACCTGCATGAACACACCTCTCCTGACTCTGTGTGCCTTCTACGACTATAAATACTCGCTCTGCAACAGCAGACGATGACTCACCATTTCAGGTGCCATTTTCTCCCTCAATATCTCCGCAGAAGAGGAGTGTGACTGCACGTGGAGTTCCTCTCCTCTCCTCTCTCCTCCTCCCTCGTCCTCTCCATCGTAACTCGTAGCAGAGAGCTAGTTAAGATCATTTACATCCTGGCCATCAAGAGTTTGAGATGGCTCATTAGCCTCTAGCGTGTAGATAAAGCTCCAAATTGACAAGCGCAAAGTACGGGCTGCTCTTTCAATTTGGGAAGAAGGAGGGGAGGAGCGGAGGCCCGGTGGATTGATGCCGCTACACCCTCTTGCCTCTGCATTTTAAAGTCCCGGTTGCTCCTTAGCCAGGCAGTTAGCATCAGGCGGTTAGCACCAGGCACTTAACACCAGGCAGTTAGCATCAAACGGTTAGCATCAGGCGGTTAGCATCAGGCGGTTAGCATCAGGCGGCTAGCATCAGGCGACTCCACTGCCTCACACAGAAGGCCGAATGCCCTCCAACTCTAACGAGTCCATCACCACGGTGATTAACGAGGTTGCCCCCCCCTCCCCTTCTTCATTTTTATTTATATTTATATTCAGTATTTTACCCACAGCCACTTTAAAATAAAAAACAGGCTACCTAACCCTCCTCCCCGTTCTCCTTAAACCTTTCGGTGCAGATTAACGTAACAAAACGTCTATTAATTAATGTTTCGTGGGCTCCTTTCATTCCTGGCAGAGGACGGCGTCTCGCCTGTCGAGGCCCGGCGCCGCTGAACCCGTGCCAGGGAAGTGCAGATGTAATTCTGTTATCTCTTGCTTAGTCGTTTACGCAAATTAATTTGAACAATTAGCCCCTCTGCCGGCCTTTCATGAATCATGCACGAGAAGCTGCCAGGAAAAATTAATTCTCAAAAAGATTTACATTTTTAAAAAATGAGATCGCTCGCTCATTACGGGAGTAAAATGTTACACCTGCAACATTTAACAGATGCAGGGACTTTAAAAAATATAAGACAATGAGGCTCCCGTGTGGTTACTCAAGTCCTCGAATGCATCACGAGGCTCAAACAGAGTAGATGCACGTTTACCTGAGAATGATCCTTTTAAATTCACCTGTGTGGTACTTAATGTGTCTTTTGTGAGGTTTACCAGCAGATAAGAGCTTTTAACGCAGGCAACAATGCAGCCCACAGTGTCCATTATGCTCTTTAAAATGGCCGCTAACCTTAAAGGATTTTCATTAGTGTGAGTTTTACTGTCCCACGATGGCGTTAATGCTTTATCAGGGCTCTTTCACCTTAACAAAGAGCCGGCGCCGTCAGCTCCAGCGGCGGCTTCGCATGAAAACGGCTCAATATAAAAGCACTAAATATCGACACAAATACTGTCGGCCTCAATGCAGAGGAGATAAAAACCACAGAGAGAGAGAAAAGAAGTTAAATTGCAGCGTGAAGAACGTGACTTTTCTTTAAAAACATTCCCTCCTTTTCTCTTCTGTCGTGTAAACGTAGATATTATCTGATGCAATCAGGTAAAACACGTTAAGTTTGAAAGGAAACAATGTGAAATCCTGCAACAAAACATAATCAATGCAGACACTGCTCACTGCTAATGTCTCCACTTCCACTCTGATTTAATTGTAGTGAATTAAATATGTGACTACTTCCACTGGTTTGTGCTGCTTTCATGTGCTTTGCTCTTAACGGCCACCAGGGGGCGACTTCCCTCTACTCGTGAGCTGCTGTGGTCTCTGCACACTGAACCGGTCCTGGCTGCAGTAGAAGCAGACCTTTTTCCTCGGACATGGAGCCAGTGTGTGTGTGTGTGTGTGTGTGTGTGTGTGTGTGTGTGTGTGTGTGTGTGTGTGTGTGTGTGTGTGTGTGTGTGTGTGTGTGTGTGTGTGTGTGTGTGTGTGTGTGTGTGTGTGTGTGTGTGTGTGTGTGTCATTAATGCCTGCCTTTCAAGCTGTCAGCCCTAATGAGCTGATTGCAAACGGAAATTGAGGTTTGAAATGTAACCGAATGAGCAGATTCTTGCTTTCACTGAAAGGAGAGAGAGAGAAAGAGAGAAAGAGAAAGAGAAAGAGAGAGAGAGAGAGAGAGAGAGAGAGAGGAGGGTGGACAGGAGGTCGGGCGAGACGACACCCCGGCCTCCTCCTCGGCATTATCTTTAAACACCGGCTAACTGCATTTAAAAAGGAGGAGGCCATTAAGCAACAATAAGTGGAATCCATACGATCTGCTCAATAACGACATGTAATTTTGTGACAGTTATGTGTTTTTACGCAAATGTATAGGACCGGCTTTCTGCCCCGTAAGTGCCCGCTAACTCAATTGCGCCGCCGTTTTTCTTGGGCCGCGTGTTTAATGTCCATTAAGAGTTGAGACGCGGTGACTGAGGAACGCCACGGCGTCCCGCGGCATAAGTCACCAGAAGACTTCGAAAAAGGACAATTTGAAGAAGAAGGAAACCCGCACTCGTTAATTAGGTCATCAATTACGCAACAACCCGCTTAAAGGGTCGTTGGGGGAATAATTAAGTGGATTTTTGTGCTCACAAAAACAAAGATAGTTGTCGAGGCAGGATGGACAACTTGAGTGAAATGTATAAAACAAACATTTCAAGTGTTTTGTTCCCCACAACAAAGTTTTAAATGTGAGTTTTCTGACGCACATTTGAGGTAAAAGAGGAATTCGATGGTGCAAATACTTCAAAAAGCAACTGCAGGATCTGAAAAAGGCCACTCATGAATATATTATATGTTAAATATGTGATCTGATCCTGGAGCAGCCGAGAACGCCGAATCATCATTTTAAGTCAATCGGCTTTGTACGAGCGTTATTCAATTGCACTTTTATTAACTGACAACGATGGATTTCACCGTCAGCTTCCAGAGGTTTGCCCAGAAATTGTGTTTTTTTTTGGTGAATTATTGATAAAAATAAATATCAGAAATACCCCGATTCCAATATTTTTTTGCTTATTTTTACGATTTTCTGTCTTTCCAAGAATTCTAGAGTAACCGACGAGCATGCACGGAGCATTTTCTGACATCTTGTCCTCCACGAACAAACAAGTAGAGGAACAAGTCCTGCGCCTCACACGGTGCGTTTCCTTCCCAGCATCCCTTGCTCCAGGTACAGCAGCTGCTACCTCCTCCTCCTCCTCCTCCTCCTCCTCCTCCTCATCATCTCACCATTAACATCCCCACCACGGCTCCGGCTCTTCTCATTGACTGTAATCACCGTAATGCAGAAAGCTGATGAAGTTGCCGAGGCGCAGAGCGACTCCGTCTCGAGGCCCTCTTCTCTTTTTTTCTTCTTCTTCTCCTCCTCCTCCTCCTCCTTCTTCTTCTTCTTCTCCTTTCGCCCCGTGTGTTTTTTTTGTAATGGCGCTGTCATAACCGCTCTGCTCCGTCTGGGCCTAAGTGAATCTGAGGCGCCATCTTTTAAACGAGGCTAACAAATGAACACGTTTTCCCCCCCCATCAAACGGCTCCTGACAGTGATGCATGGGCTTCCAGATGAGCTCTGAAAAACTGATGGATCTGCGACGGTACGAGCGCTTAGATAAACTAATGCATGTAATTATGTTTTCCATTCCCTCTCCATTGCGAGGCATCTTATTACAATATCATTAGTTCAAATGGTGGGCAAAAAAAAATATTGATATAGTTTGCAAATTCTCTTTTCTTCCTGTCTTTCTTCTTCTTCTTCTTCTTCTTCTTCGGGGGCCATGTGGGGGTAATTACTGGAAGTTGATTTCTTTGACTGGAATAAAAGCGAATTCAATTTGTTTGCTTCTGGGGGAAAAAGCAGAAGACATTATCGGGCATCTCCGGGTAAGTGTTGGTAATTGTTGGAAGTCTTACTCACCGCCGGCCGAGACGCTCGCACATCAGCGGCGCGAGAGGAGCGAGAGGCTGCGATCCTGAAGATCGATCGGCCTTCTCCTCCTGCTTCTATCATGGATCCCACGTCCTCATCGCACATGGACGCTCCTCCGCCTCCTGGAGTTCATGGAGTTAAGTGAAAAGCGCGTATGAACAAAGCCGCCGATGACACCGGGCGTCGATGGGAGACGTGCAACCGATCGTTAATTACGTTTCCTGTCGACTAATCAATTAATTGTTTCGCCGTTGCAAAGGTCGACCTGTGTTTGAGTCATTCGGGTTGAAACCAGCCCGGGTTGGGTTCAGATCCCGCTTCCTCTCACACTGAAGGGCGTCGGTCCTCTTCCTCCCTCTGGGGTCCAGTCCCTGTTTACTGTGAGGACGAATCCACACAGAAACATGTCTGCCTCCACGTGTCAACCTCACAGGCTGATGTGTTTAATGCTCTTTAAGTTATGCTACAGCTGCAGAAGGATGTGTGTGTGTGTGTGTGTGTGTGTGTGTGTGTGTGTGTGTGTGTGCATATTGCATCTCTGATTAGCTGTCTCCCTCTGCCGCTCTAATAAATACCCTCTCTCTCTTCCTGTGTGAGTGGGCTATGCAACAGCTGTGAGGTGTGTGTGTATGTGTGTGTGTGTGTGTGTGTGTGTGTGTGTGTGTGTAAGTGGAGTGACTATTTCCGCATCCGAGTACATATGACTGTGTGTGTACTTGTTAGTCCGGGGCTGTGTCTGTATGTTTAAACATGCATATTGCTCCTCTCCGAGCGTGCGACGCTCTCGCTGCTCGCCGCCGCAGCAGCAGCTGTGTGTTTTCATATCCGTGCTACACTCCGTGTGTGTGTGTGTGTGTGTGTGTGTGTGTGTGTGTGTGTGTGTGATGCAGTGGAGGAGCGAGGGCTCATGTTGGGAGCCGTGGTGGAGCTCATTAGGGGGGCCGCCAGGGGAGCTCGCCCCCCCCCACCCGGCTCCCAGCGCTCCTCTCCGGGCCGCGGCGCCGCCTGGCCGGGCCCCTCAGCCGCGGCCCTTCATCTGCACACATCACTCTGAAGGCGGCGGCAATATGCTGTCACACGCCGGGTGACGGGTGCACTTCACACCAGCGCCGCGCTTGTTTGTAGTGAATCTGGATCCTGTGCGGCGTTCCAGAAGAGGGATCTGATCATGTGGAGTAATGAGCAAGGTGTTTTCACTGAAACAACACCGCCACATGCACGTATATTAATGCAGCAATTACGCTTCATTTATTTTGTCGAGGGTTTTCTTAAAAAGCTCAAGGTGACCTCTTAAAAAAAGGCCTAAAATATGGAGATGAAATCAGAGAAATGTGTTGTTATGATCAGAATTGTTGGATAATAGATTATTAATGGATGCTTCATCAATGTGGGGGAAAGGTTTGAACGTGAGGAAATGTTCTGCGCCTCAAACAGGAAGTACTGGTGTCCGTTTTCATTTTCAGAAAACCACCATTATGTTTTTTTCATAAAAGGTCCATCACACAGATTCATTCTCCCTCAGGACAGATTTTTAAAACGTAGCCGACGATCGCTGGAGAGACAAGTTTATTTTTATACATTTCTTATCTTTTAATTTAATTTAAAGTGCGATGGCTAAAGAATGCACGAAAAAATTGGGTCACCACTCGGCTGTAATGAGAAGAAGAAGAAGAAGAAGAAGAAGAAGAAGAAGAAGAAGCAGAAGAAGACATAATGCGTGTCGCTGACAAACTCCAGCGTGTTCACAGATAATATTTTAATAATATTTTAATGCAGCACAGCAGGAAACTAGTGAAACAGTCGCGCTGATAACAGCAGTCACACTTTATCCTCTCGTGATGCGCATCATCCGTCACCTCGTGATGTCACGCCACGCCATTGGCCGCGACAGGCGCGATGGAGCCGCGCCGCATTTGGATATTCATGAGGGCGACAAAGAGAAATGTGGATTGTTTTGGCCAGTGAGCTGTGAGTAGACATTAAAACCAGAGAGGACGACGGACAGCCGCGCCAGACTTTAAATAAATCACAAGAGACGATCTCACCACTTAGAAAACAGATAATACTCTCTGATGAAAGTTTTCTGATACTTGGAACAAGTATTTCTTTGCAAGATAAAGTGGACAGCGACTGCATTATTGATCAGATCATGCATCATGCAGCTGAATGCATGCGTTATATCGCTGAACACATGCGTATCAGTGAGGACGGACGACATTCTGCAACTGAAGGTTCAAAAAAATGAAACCGTGTGTTTACTTTTATGAAACAACCTTCAAGTTTCTCAATAATTTAACATTTCTTGGGGGAATTACTGAATATTTGACCTTCATTTTTCTCTCAGTAAATAACTCTTTAAGCTGTTTAGAAAAAGGAAACAATGTAACAAACATTTAAAGGAAACAATGTAACAAACATTTAAAGGAAACAATGTAACAAACATTTAAAGGAAACAATGTAACAGACAAACATTCCACATCACAGACAATAAAGCAATATGTTGCATTATGGACTGAACTGGAATCTCTCTCTCTCTCTCTCTCTCTCTCTCTCTCTCTCTCTCTCTCTCTCTCTCTCTCTCTCTCTCTCTCTCTCTCTCTCTCTCCGTTTGACAAATGAGACTTTCATTGGACAATTATCGTTTTCGGGATCGCAAACGTGCGAACAGAATTTGTCACTGTCACTTTGTGTGTTTAAGGGCATATTAATCAAGTGATTAATTGCCAGATATTACACTGAACATGGCCTGTGTTCCCATTCAAGTGCTCCTCTGCCTGCGAGCGTGATTGGTTAATGATTACGTTTTGGGGTTTTGTTTGCGGAGGGCTGAATTGATTTGTTTTATGTTGCTGGCGTGTCTGACGGCGGCCCCCGCGCTCATCCTGACAATTCTTTTTCATATTGAAGATGAAGACCGGGGGATATTTTCATTTCCTGGACGGAGAACTGGGAGCGACATTTTGTTTTGACAGTATTTTGCTCTCTTGGTTCTGACGCTTCTCTTTGAGGGATTGAGGTATCGCAGCATTAATGTCTCAACGCAACTTAATGTTGTGTAAAAGAAGACATTAGCAAGTAGCTTAACAGCTGGACAATTAACATCTTTTATGAATTATAATACATGCAGGGCACTTTTTCTCCTGGGTTGTTCATCTCTGGAAGACGATATGTTGCATGTTTCTAGATGGATTCAGTTTCTTCCTCTGGTTTGATGACATCTGATCTCAGCACAGCGACATCATCCTTCAGGGCTCCCCGTCGCTCCGGCTTCAACTCCACATCTTATTTTAAATTAATTCATTTTTCCTTTTTTTGGATTTTGAAATTTGCGTTGTTTTTTTTTTAAAGCTGGAGCTACAGCGAAGATGTTTTTAAACGTCTCCGTCCCTTTTCTACATGACTTAAAAACATGGCAGCGCACGTCACTGGAGCTTTGTCAAATATCCTAAAAAGAGACAAAATTAAATGATATTCCCTTCTTTTAGAATAAAACTCGCAATCATGGAAAATCTGTCTCCTTCATCCAAATACAGGAGGAAGCGTAAAAGCAGCATATTTAATATAATTGTTTAATCTCACCCTGAAGCCCCACTAACCCCCGACATGTCCACATTTGTCTTATTTAATAATGAGAATTAAAACCCATTGTTCTGGGGCGGAAAAGAACAAAAAAAAAAAAAGTGCATGAATTAACACACGAACATTTCTTTATTTGTAGTTTCTGGTTGTAGGGTTTGAGTTTATAGAAAATGCACCAGTGCTCTAATTATACACTAGAGGGAGCTAAGCTAATGTATGATGTGAGCGCTGGCAGCAGAAACACACACACACACACACTCCTTCACACATATGTCAACACACACACTTTGGTTTTTCTGCTCCAGTTCAAAAAACAATTCTAATTGGGCCTCTTTGCTCTCCGACTCTGAGAGACACGTACGCTGCTCTGAACCTCCAGTCTTAGATGCACAATTTAGTTTTGACAAATGTGATGTTTCAGTTAAATTGTTAATGGTGCTACAGGACGGCGCGAGCCAGACATCAAAGGGCATACATTAATACACACCGCTCATGTTATTTCTTGTTCTGTTTAGTCTCCTGGGGAGAGCGATGGCGTACGCGGGAGAGTTAAGAGATCCTCCTGTTTCTTCTTCTTCTTCTCCTCCGTTAATGAACCGCGATGTTCCTCCTCCGAAAGGTAAGAAGCACCGATAATGGAAACCAGGGATCTGCCAGCGAAGGGGGCCGAGCCGGATGATCCGCCGACGTTAAGAGGCGCGCTTTGAAGAAAATTCCATCAAAGGAAAAACAATAAGTGAAGCGGTGTGTGTGTGTGTGTGTGTGTGTTAAATACCTCGTGTTGTTCTGAAATGCTCACGATCTCAATTGGCTGTGTTAACTGGCATCTGGAGAACAATGAGTTGGATCTGTGAGGGGTTTTGTTAAAAGGCTTTTAGTGTTTCCGTCTCCTTGCGTATCGCCTCGCATCCTCATATTAGGATGCACACCTCGCGGCCCGGTGGGCGCTGAAGGAAAGGAATCAAGCGCTTCCATATTTATAACTCGAACAGAGATCTAATGGTTCACACACCTGGTGTGGAGCAACCTTTTGAACCACAAAGACGGAGCCGGTGTTGTGTAAAACTGAATCAAAGCTTGTTTTATGAAGAAAAAAGCCCCAAACTGCTGTATTTGGATGTATTGAACACTGTACGTTATATACAAGAAAATACGTTGTTTGGTAAATGAAAATATTCAAATAGCTCCAATGTCCCCCAATGGACCCAATGGCGAGGACTCATTGGGTCCATTGGGGTCATTGGCGCTAATGGACCCAATGAGTCCTCGTCTGAATGTTCTCTGTATTAAACCTGAATCCTGAAAGTCTGTTTTTATAGTTCTAGTATAGTTAAGTCTGTTTTTATAGTTCTAGTATAGTTAAGTCTGTTTTTATAGTTCTAGTTAGTTATACCTTTTCATTTCTTTGTGTGTCATCTTCATTTCCTCTTAACCAGAAACATGTAGACTGATACACATCTAAACATCTCACATGTGTTCCTTTTATTATAACCCAACATTATTAAACAACCTTAGTGGCTGCAGAGATTCACACTTTTTAGTTTCGAGGAAAGAGCCTAAAGATATTGTTTTTTTAAACCTTTCACAACTTCCAGGTCGGACATCCTGACGCGACTACGATCTCTTTGCACTGAGCGAGTCGTCGGCTCGGAGAGGAGGAGGAGGACGCTTCCTCCTCTTGTTCAGAAGACGTGCTCCTTTCTGACATTTCCCTCAACCTGCTGCGACACAAATAGACTCTGTCACATGATGTAAAGTCAACGACACGTCAGGGACCTCGTGAAACCCCAGACACGAGTTAGAGACGAAGGAAGAGCAGCCGGCTTTTCATGAGACGTCTAGGTGATGTTACGTGGGACTCAGACACATGCGTTTCATTTTGCTTTAGCCTTTTAACGAGGCGAAAATATGATTATTGAAGAGAAAAATATCACGTCAGTTGCTGTGGTCAAGTATAATACTCCTAGTATCTGCATCTGATATTCCAGAAGACATATTTATGGGCTTAAATATGTCAGTTGAGGTTGAATATCATAGTTTTTAAGGTAAAAAAAAGGCCCATACATCAGCTGTTTCCTAAAAATGTGAATGGTTGTTATCCCCACACTCAGATTATCTCCTCAACCACAAGGCCGCTGTCAATCATTTACAAAGGTATAAAGTACAGAAAACCCTCGTGAACATGGATCATAAGTTCATATATGTGGTACTGGTATAGTGGTTTAAGAAAAGGAACAGAAATATATATATTTTGCAAAAAACATTGAATTAAAAGTTGTATTTTACTGCCTCACTATATTTGATTTTTAATACATAACATATGTTGAGAGTATCTGAGTGAAGTATTTTCTAAAATGAAAAGACATGGCATTGTTATTTTGAACAATGAGTGCGCGCTGGAGGAAGTGCACTCCATAAACCACGAGTAGAAATCATAAAAGACTTCCTCGACAACTTCCTTTAAAGCTGGAGTGGAGGCCGCGGGATCCTCCCACCGCCGCTGCCGCGCAGCCGCGCTTCATGAACGCAGCAGCAGCAGCTAGCTGAAGCTACAGCGCCGTTAGCCACTAGCTCCCGCTCGGCTGGAGGGAGCGAGGCCTGCAAACTCAATCTGCAGACTCTCGTCGCTCTGGAGGTCGCCTGAGTTCAGACTCTCCTCGTATATTTTATATTCTACTGCTGCAAATAAAGGTGTTTGAGACGTCGTCTCGGCTGGATGCACATCTGCATTGCTCTCATTGTTGTGGTCTGTGGATCCGCACAGTAACCTTTCTTCCTCCCTTCTTCCCTTCGCCCGCCTCTTGATTTCCCCAAAGCGCAGTGTGTGTGTGTGTGTGTGTGTGTGTGTGTGTGTGTGTGTGTGTGTGCTTTTCTTTGGGAATCGGGTCGAGAGGAGCAGAGAGAGACGACCGTCCGAGACGTGGGAGAATGAAATGAGGTGGCTGTTTATTCTCCCCGCCGAAAGCCACGTACCTTTTTTAGAGTGGCTCTGGAGCTCGGCCTGAAACAACACCAGAGGCCAAGTACACAAATTACAGGTCTCGGCCTGCGCAGGGGATTGGCCGGGAGGATGGGAGGATGAGAGGATGGGAGGATGGAGGAGTGCAGTTCCCAGTGAGGAATAATAGCGGTCAGATATTGTTTTCTTAATACGTGAATGATCCGAGTCGCCACAAGATGCATAACTCCTTCAAAAGATTACGACAGCAAAGTGCCAAATGAGCTTTTTTCTTTAAATCTCTTTCTTCCCTTCTCTGTATCGCCGGGCAGGGTTCACCCGGAGGCCGCACGAGATTACACAACACCAAGTTTAAGAGCTCGTGTTTCATCTCACAGAGGAAACCGGCGCTGACGTTGATAGATTACAGCGAGGGGGGAAAGGATCGTCCTAATTGAAATGAATATCCTAATTTTTCTCCGAGCGCGATATTTTTCTTGTCTGCCCTCTCGAAAAAACCAGACAAATAGGAGTGGAGACCCACATTGTGTTCACACCGTAGTAATAACAGGGGCATTAGTAATGAACGCCACGCCGGTGTTGTGGTTTTGAGCTCTCTGGAGGAAAATATCAGTCAGCGGGAAATGATGGGGGAAGCCGGTCCAACAGAAACAGCTTCAGGTCGCATTTAAATCTGTTCACACGCAGAAAAAACTTATATAAATACGAACATTTACACAAGTCTCTGTATCTGCACCTCTACCTTTCTGTCTTTTCTGTCCCCCATCAGTCTGTCTCTGTGTTTTATGAATATTCAGCTGCTCCTCGCAGGCTTTTCCTTCTGGAAACTTCCTCGTAAACCATTTAAACATTTGCTTTGCTTGCTTATGTCAAAGGAAACGCATCCTGGAGTGTTTACCTACCCTGAGCTGCGTGCCAGGCGGCCCCCTTCTTCTTCTTCTTCTTCATCATATTAATTTGCGTCTGGCTTTTATTCATCACGAGGCTTGTCTAAGCACTTTATCTCCGCTGTGAAAACTGCTGCAGCGATGAGAAAGAAAACCTGTTATTATTGTGACTATTCCTATTGACTTTGCGCTTTAAGTAACCCCAGGAACACGTCCTGGAGTGTTTACCCACATTAATCTCGCTGCGCTCTGCAGTGTGAGCCGTTCCCCCCCCCCCCTCCTCCACATCGCATGTGACGGAGGGCCTGGCTGCTGATAGGGGCAGGACGGGGTCAGAGGAAGCAGGAAATGGAGGTTTCCCTCGTAGCGCCGGGGCCGGCGATGAGCAGCGGCCCGGAAAGCGAACGGCCATCCATCACCCGCGGGTATCGCACACGGAGAGGCGACTTTAGCGCGAGCGAATCGATGTCCGCGGTGTCGTGAAGTCAACGCCGCTGATCGCTGTGATTACAGACGTCGGCGGGAGAGAGAGGAGACAGGAGAGAGGAGAGAGGACAGAGGACAGAGGAGAGAGGACAGAGGAGAGAGGAAGGGAGTTCGCTGTAATTGTGTGTGAAAAGGTGGAAGAAAAAAAAAAGCAGGGTGGGCGATACCACCCTTCCTTAGAGAGATGAGAGTCAATATTCCCTGTGGGTGTGTGAGTGTGTGTGTGTGAGTGTGTGTGTGTGTGTGTGTGTGTAGGCTCAGTATTGTTTGGCAGTCAAACATTACATTAGTGGTGCTGTGGGCTTCGACACACCCCAGCTGTACTGTGTGTGAGAACGCAGGTTTGCGACTATTTTGGATTTTTTTTTTTTTTCCGTCCCGGTCTGCGGCGCCTTGAGACGTAATCACAGCCCGGGTTATTTATTCTCCTCACCGACTAAACACACACTCACACACACACAGGAACATTTGAAAAGACACACACACACACACACACACACACAAAAGGAGGAGACACAAGAGCAGCGAGGGCAGAGGCCCTGCAGCCCACGGGGCCGCGCTGAGGCGACCGCAGCTGCTCTCCGGTCGGCCGGCTGGAGGCCGCGAGGCCGCGAGGCTCTGCAGATGTTGGGCCCCTGCAGCGCCGCTCATGCACCTCTAAGCCCCGCCCCCTCCGCACCCCCCGCCCCGGCTTCTGCTCGCATCACGCCGTCTGGGAGACGCATATGTCCATGCACACGCACACACGGGAGGGAAACATCTCTTCTGCGATTACGCAACAATGCAAATGCAAACTCTGACTTCCTCCTCCTCCTGCTCCTCCTCTTCCTCACCACCTGTGGGTCGTTACGCTCGCCTCAGACGTTAACGCATGTTTATTGCTCGCCGTTATCATCTCGTCTCCCTGCTTTGAGTCTCCGGCGTGACCTCGCCGACGGCGTTAAGCGGCGCACAGACGCGCTGTCGCCTCCCAGTTACGGGTTCATTTCCACAAACGCTCCATTCCAACAACATGTTGCCAGTTTAAACGCCATTTGTATTCCTCTTTAAGGACGGATTGATTGAAAATGCATGTGAAAATGTCTCACCAGCTGGAGGGGCAGCGCCCCCTCCTGGGCTGGAGTGTGAGGCAAGAGTTTTTCCTTTTTCACTGATTAATCTGCTGATTATTTTCTTAATTAACTGATTATTCGCTTCGCTTATAATATTCAGTTTGTAAAGAATCACATCCTCACATGCGAGACGCTCACATTTGCTTAGTTAAAACTGTCATTTACTCTATTTTTATGCTTTTTGATGTATTTTTAATGTGTTAAATGGGTGTTTTCCTCTGCATGGTGTTGATGCTCTTTGAATCGCCTTGTTGTTGAAATGTTCTTGTGAACGTACAAACAATGAGTCACTTATCAAAATATTGATAAACTATTGGCCCTTAAATGCGACGCATGTCATTGCTGCACTCTTGAGCGTGTGCAGGTCAACACTTGCACTCGTCTATCTTCATAAAACAGTTGATGAAGACAAAAAAAAAGTTCATTTTGGTGCACGGAGGTCACGCGCATGCAGAGGAATCTGTGAATGTCTTTGTGAGCCAAAACGAAAGGCAACTCTCAGCCTGCAGAAAATAAATAAATAAATAAATAAAAAATCTGTCTGCCCAAGTGGGGCGAGAGAGGAAAAGCACCAGGGCGGGCAAACAGCCATGAAATCCCCGATGCTTCCTGCCAGTGTGGAGATAGGCCGCGCCAACTGCCCAAATCCAGAGCAAGTCCTCATTCCTCCGAAGAGAGGAGGAGGGAGGGGGGGGGGGGGGGGGGGGCGCTAAAGCCTCTCCCAATGTCAAGTGGCATTTATTAAATACACGGAGAGGAGGATGTTTTCATGCGCGGGTCCCCGGTGATCTGTGTGGTCCAAGCCCGAGTGCCAGACTCGCGTTCTTCCCCCTCTCGCTCGCGTCTTAGCGGCTTCTTCTTTCCAGCTTTTTTTTTTTTTTTTTGACGGCGGTCCAGATTTTAATCCCTCCGCAGGGCCGTGAATCTCAGGTACACCTTGCGAAGACGCGGCGCCGAGGGGGAGGGGAGGAGGGGATGCATTCAACCTTCCACCGCCGCGCTCTCAGAGAGGATTTGGGGTGCAAAAAAAACAACATTTTTGTGTGATTTCTCCTCTCCTTTTGTGCTGTAGTGTCGTGTCGATGGGGGTTGAGGAGGGTGGCATCTTCCAAACCCGCCCAGTGGAATCACGGGTGGTAAATCCCCCCCGCCCCCCTCGGTTATAAATGAGTCGCGGCCTCCTCGGGGGGCCTCAGATTAAGCTCTGTGTTTTACACGTCGGGCCGTGTGTTGTGCGACGGCCCCGTGAAGTCACCGGATCTTATTTTTTTTTGTTTTCCATGTTCCCCGCCGCAATCTGCCCGCGCAGACGCCGCCCGGCTGCAGACCGCGCGCTCGCCCGCTTATTGTTCGGTTGTTTTTTTTTGGCTGCGGCTGTCCGGCAATCCCAAGAACATGGGAGTTCATATCCAAGGATAATCTGGTTGTTTTTTTCTCTCCCCGCGAACGCTTTAATGCCTCGTCTCCAGCGTATCCTTTAGCTTCTTCTTTCTGGTCGCAGAATAGACACAAAGCGACTAATCCTTGGGTGACCAGTGGCCCCGATGAGCGCTCGCTTACACATGAAGGCGAAACCCGGAATAGTTTCTATAAACTCGCGAGGTCTTTTGTCTCCGGGAGGCCGGGCGGGGCGACATGAGAAGCTGCATTTATCAGTTCACAGTTTCAGAGGATATTGCAAATCAATTTATTAGATTACGAGGTCTGCTTTGAGCTCTGCTCTCTCTCCGCCGTCCTCTGCCTTCAAACGGCACGTTTTTTAAAAAAGAAAACTCCATTTCCAGATTATAGAGCACTTTATCGCAGAACAAGGAAGTATAAATTCTGGCCCAGACATCCTAAATCCTATTTCCTCTCTTTGCCTAACAGCACCGCGTCTTCATCCTCTCAAGGACGTCGACATAATGGAGTTTAAGGCTAATTTAAGCCTTTTTTTGACTGGGAAAAAAACACACAAACTACACAATAAAAACATTATCTTTTGACTTATTTACAGTTTTTTTTTTGTTGCTGCAAAAACATGACGTGAAACTTTACGCCTGCTTCTTCCTTACGAGGATAAACATTTAGAGGAATAGCCGCGGCTAGCACCTTTCTGCTAGCGTAACAACAATTTATCTCCAGGAAAGTGATCCAATTATCCAACTGAAGCGGCTCGGCTCGTTAAGATAAAGCTCGGACGTCCACCGACACCAACGAGACGCTCCCTTAAATGGTATTATCCATGTTTGGAGATGTTTTTCCTTACTGGGGACTTTTCCTCGCGCGTCCCTGCTATGACGGAGATAATGCACAATGGTAATCAGTGCTCTTTAATTCCACGCCTCTCGTGTTGGGCGGACTTATAGGATAAGACCCTTGAGGGGAAGCCCCATCTCTCCGCTGACGGATGTCCTTTTCCTTTTCTTTTAGGGGGGATCTGGATTCATCAAATGCTGAGGATTAATGAGCCTGATGGCTGAAGGAGGGGTTGATGGTTTGAGCCGTCACATCGAGCGCCAGACTCTTTAGGAAAGTTAGCGTTAGCGTAGCCCGTCCGCGATGGAGAATAACTCAAGCTAGAGGGCGAGCAACTTGCAGGTGGGACAATAAAATAGATGTATGACACATATTTAAGTGCTTAAACACTTAATCTGCCGTGTTGTATTTGCACAATTCTAGTTATTACGGAGCTTTTTAGTGCTTAAATAATCTATTAAAGCCAAGGTTTTAACTCTGGTGAGCTTAAGAGTTCTGTAATATTCCAAAATATGACTTATCTCATGAGAAGGATCATTAAAAATATCACAAATATGGATTTATTTAGTTGCTCTCGCTCTTATATGAAGAGTAAAAAATGCCTTTTTTGGAGTAATCCATTTAAATGTCAAAGTATTGATGATAAAAAATAACAAGAGATGAAGTAAAAAGTATTAAATATTAAGTTCTTGAATGTAGTTTAGTGGTTTTCATATCTTAACCATTAAATATACATTATGTGTGTTATTTTGAGCACAGCTTTTAAAGCTAAATCATGTTAATATTCAGGTTTATTTTACAATGAGTTTAACAAATATCCAGAATGACTCAGACTTTAATGATCCTTCATTTAAGATACTTTTAGTCACACACACTTCTTTCCTTGAGTGTGTGCTGCTTCCACGTCTCTGCCGTCCCAGTGAGTCACTGGTCTGTGTGAACATTTCCCATAATGCCCCATTACAGCCCAAAGACCTGCAGAAGAGAGGCACTTCCTGTCTGGGTGAAGCGTCCCCTGCTGCTCCTGTTTATCCACAACACTGGCGCTTCTCTTCCTCTAATGGACCGGGACTCAAATCAAATCTGACCCCGAAGAAGGAGAGCGAGCATTACCCAAAACAATATGATAATTTGGGTTTTTACCCCGTCTCGTTCTAATTTGCAGCACAAAGCCGGCGTCCATTTGATGAGATCTTTTATTTTATTTTTTGAAGGAACAAGAGGAGCAAAAACAAAGAGCGATGTTGATGAAAAGCTTTAAACACCCTTCAAAACTACTGGAATCCTTTTTAAGGTGGATTTTTATCAATGCAATAGTTTTCTTGCGCGGCCATCTTTTTTAATTAAATGCTGTTTTTTTTTAGAAAATGTCCTTTGTGCATCCTCTAAATTTGACCTCTTGTATTTTGTGTGTTTAGTCTCTTTTCATGCAACTAATCTTCTTTTTTTGTAAAATGCTCGTTTCTGGTTAAATGCACCTTTTGTTGTGTCTCTAAAGACGCTCCTAATGATGACAATCCTGCAGAGCAAACGCTTTTGCTTCCTGTTCATCTATAAAAAATGATCCATTTGTGTCATAAAATATAAAAAAAAACCTTGTAAGAATAACACGTTTGCTATTTAATAAAACAAAGACTTCAAGTAGCCGATCACGTCGTCTCCAGAGAAGAGTCCAGAGATCAGTGAGCAGCAGGTGACAAGCTCAGTGAGCTCATCCGCCTTATTCACGGCTCACCTCTGTGGGCGGGGCCTGCACATCTGTGGGCGGGGCCTGCACATCAAGGGGCGGGTCCTGTACCTCTGTGGGCGGGGCCTGCACCTCTGTGGGCGGAGCCTGCACCTGCAGGAACCTTCAGCTCAGCATCATAAACTTTTATCAAACACCTGGATAGATGAACCGCACGACATGCAAGAGAGCAGGACTTAAATACAAAATTAAATTATATGAGTAAAATATTTAATATTTTGTGTCGCTAAAGGAGCTGACATACTTCCTCTTCCACAAGAGTTTGACCTCTGACCTTCTTTAACATCTTAGTTGCTGCAAATAAAATGTCGCTGAAGGTTCAGGCCACTCTTTTAAACGTAGCATGAGGGGAAGAGATGGAGAAATAGCCACCAGATAACTGATATTTCTATTCTTTGAGCTTTTATTCTGGCGGGGTTCGTTAACAGACGTGGAGGCTCACGTTTGTTATGCGTCCAGATGAAAATCCGTGCAATAAATTCCCACAGAAGACACGACTGCCATCGCTCTGCATGCTCATTAAGCTCAGCAGAGAGATACACGACTCCTAATAATTAGCACGCGGTGGATATTAGCGCTTAAAAAAAATAAATCAGCGGCGTCTTTTTGATGCAGATCAAAACCCCCGAAAAACCCCGTCCTTGAAGCCGCTCTCATCCGTCCACCTTAAGGGGAGAGAAGAGGAAGACGGGGAGGAAGAAGAAAAAAAGGGAAGCGGAGCCCATGAAAGGGGACGTTATTAGCTTGGTCGCGGTCGGAGCCCATTTGGGACCATTTGCATCCGGGCTTGAAACCTGCAGCTGAGAGCATCTCGGCTGCTGCGTAATGACCGGTTGTCACAACAACACGGGAGGTGGCCCCGCCGGCGAAATGACGGCCCTGTCACTCCTCCGCAAAGACAAAAGCGCTTGGCAACCTGTAATTCCCCCTCGCGGGCGCTCCTTCCCTTCTCCCGCCTGGTTAAATGGCACTTTTTGAAGGAAGTAAATCCGCTAAAATAAATAAATAAAAAAAGAAGTTGCCTTTTAATCGCGGTGGAAAACGTCGGACGGGGCGAGGTGTGTTTCACGGGGTTAAGAGGGATTTGTCATGTTGTGGGTCCTAATCATCTCTCTGAGTAAATGAAAAACAATTACACGGCGCGTGACGGGGGACGCGAGGGAAAGGTGGGTATCGGTGCCGGATGCCCTCTGATGCCGCTCAGCCGCCGCTAATGTGAGCGCCGAATATCAGTTTCCAACCTAAAGGAAACTGTGGAGCCAGTTTTGTCTCTTGACCTCTTTTCCCTGTGTTTGAGTCGTCGTAGGAACCCCAAATTAATGCCAATACTTGTGTTTATTGTATGTATTTGTTCAGCAAAGTCTCGGGAAAAAAATGTATATCTGCAAAAAAAACACTTTTAAAAGATATTTTGATGGTAACTATGAACATCCAGCATGATATGAGCCAGATAAGACACCTATGAGTCAATAAGACACCTTTTTGGAAAGATTAGGACCTAAAGAATCAGAATCTGCAACAGAAATCACAATAAAACAAAGTCTTGTCCTGTTAGGAAGGAGTTTCAGTCAAGAAACTGTGTCGTTCTGTTCAAAAATGGAAAGAAATACGTATTTTATGCCAAAAGATTGTCTGAATGGGGCATGCTGGGACTTAAAATTGGAGCGGGAGGATTTTCACACACTGTTTCCAAAAAGTTAAACCCCTCATGCTTTTAAAATGAGTTGAATCTGAGTTTGTCATGCCATGCATATGCTAAAAGATGTGTATATATATATATATATATATATATATATATATATATATATATATATATATATGTATATATATATATATATATATATATATATATATATATATATATATATATATATATATATATATATATATATATTTATATGCATTTCTTTAACTCGTGATTTGTACTTTAAATGAATATAAAAGACGTTTGGTTGTTTTAATGATCCGTCTGCACACATGCAAACGTGCGACTAAAGCCGCATCCTGCCTTGAACCTTCTGTGAGACCAGGCAGGGGAATTAACTGTTATTCCTCATATCACTATGTAAATACCTCGTCATTTACATATCACATGCGTGGTCCTCAGATGAAGCGTTTCACCTCCCTCGTCCGCCCGTCTGTCGGCTTCAAAGTCGCAGACGGGAAAAAGAGGAAAAAGAAGTGAAACTCCGAAATAGACTCGGCGTCGTCGGTAATGAGTCAAACAAGCAGAGTTGACTCGCTTGGGTTGCAGCCTCCTGTCTCTGCAGATGTGAAGTGAAGTGACACATTGATATGCGGGGAGGAAAGAGGGAGAAAACAACACTAAAACTCACAACCAAAGGCCTCCCCAAAAGGCAAACACATAACTAAACCTGTGCGGAGGAAGAAGCAGCGGGGAAATTAGCGACAAAGCATTATAATTTGTCACTGATGCATAAATCTTGCTGACATGCTCAGTCACTTTAATGGAGCCGCGGCTGCTCGGTGGAAGGCTGTGCAAACTTGCGCAGTTGCAGAAAAACAGAAAAACTATATGTTCGAACATCACCTTATTTGCATAATTTACCAAAAGCCAATGAGGCAGCTCAAGGAGCGCGGGTGATAGTAATAAGTGTTTGGGAAAGGCAGAAAGATCACTAATGGTTTGCCTATGGGGATTTCTCCACGCCATGGGGGAGGAAAATGAGAAATATTTTTCAAACAGCGGGGGTAAAGGTTTTAAAACTAGGAGCACATGGGGAGATAAAGATGTCGCTGCCACGGGGTGCTGGGCGGGAAAAATGCAACCGCGAGCGCCACAGAAAGAATGCGCCCGTAATTCCAGCATTAAGAGGTAATAATCATGTTTCACCGACGATATTAAAAACGGCAACCCGCAAAGCCGGGGTGAAGCGGGTAGATAAATAAATAAAAAGTGGAGATGGGGGAGGAGGGGGGAGGGGGGGAGGCCATCAGGTAGAGGAGGTAATGAGGTGTGTGGGGGGGGGGGGGGGGGGGAGCCCATCGACTCTGTGTGAGAGTAAACAAAGAGTGAGGAGGAGAGGGGATCACGACCGAGCTGCAGATCACCACGGATCCCCCGCCGGCCGGAGAGGAGACGACTGGAACGTGAGGAGAGAGAGACGCACACGTGTGCTGTGCGTCATGCGTGTGGACCGGAGGCCCTGCTTACACGCTGTACACGTCCATGCTCATGCATGGAAAGATGGATTTAACATGTTTTTCCAGAAGACACGACAATCTGTGGTTGGAAAAATCCTCGCCGGCCATTTTAAGTCCCAGCATGCCCCATTCAGACAATCTTTTGGCATAAAATATGTATTTTTTCCATTTTTAAACCGAACGACAGTTTCTTGACTGAAACTCCTTCCTAACAGTTCAAGACTTTGTTTTATTGTGATTTTTGTTGCAGGTTCTGATTCTTTAGGTCCTAATCTTTCCAAAAAGGTGTCTTATTGACGCTCCAGGAGGCTTTTTTGGGGAATCTGGCTCATATCATGCTGGATGTTCATAGTTACCATCAAAATATCTCTTCAAAGTGATCTTTTTTTTTGCAGATATACATTTTTTTCCCAAGACTTTGCTGAACAAATACATACAATAAACACAAGTGTTGGCATTAATTTGGGGTTCCTACGATGACTCAAACACAGGGGAAATAAAAAAGTAGTTATAAAGTGTAAATCTTTGACATTTTTCTGTATATTTCAAAGCTTTTATAGCGAACACTGAACCGTACAGCTCTCTTCTTATAGTTATTTACAGATCACGCTGCTCCACTTCTAGTTTCGACTCAGATCGGTGTTTTCAACCCTGACGTCATCGCTTCGGCTCAAACGCAAACTCCAAAACTTCCGGCGCTGACTTCAGAGCGAGCGTCCGACTCGCTGAATGTCAGCGGACGGCGGCGCCTCCAACTTCCCCCGGCAAAGACAGCGATAAGCGGGCGGTGGAGGGGTGTGTGCAGGGGAGAGGAGGGAGGGGGCGCTACATTGTGATAATGACATTTGGGGACGGGATAGTGTTGCAAAGCTGTTAAGCTCTTTCACTGCAACCGAGAAGATTAGCGGACGAGATGGGGCTGAATGACAGCGAAGGTAGCGCCCGCCCCCCCCGGCCGGGGACTTGGCACGGCGAGGTCCGCCTAAACGCCAAAGCGCTTACTTCACACCGAGGACCGGCTGTCCTTCGCTCGCAAAGAACCCTCAAACAAAGCAAGGGCGCCGCGTCGGTTTCTACTTCTGCGCTCTGGTTGTTTCTCTCCACCTTTTTTTCATCCGACTTTTTCGCTCCGAGTTATCAGAGTTAGCGAGAGCTTCCTCTCTCTCTCTCTCTCTCTCTCTCCCCCGCCAGGAGGGTCGCGTCGGGCTTATCCGCCGGCTCGAGCCCCGAGTCGGCCGCAAAGTCCACCGGCATCAGGCCTCGTTTGACCGCGGCGGAGCCAGCGGAGGGAGCTCTGGACGGCTGGTCCTATTATCTGGGCGCCGCCATGCCTTCAACTCGTTGTCACATTCCCATTAGGAGCCGTTTGGGAGCGCCGGCCGCCCGCCTGCATCCTGAGTGTCTCGTGTGTGTCTGTGCGTTTTCTCCCCGCAGGCTTCTGGAAACACTTTGTCCGTCTCTTGATGTTCGGCGTCTCGGCCTCTCCTCCTCCTCCTCCTCCTCCTCCCTTCTCCTCCTCCGCCCACGCAGGAGTCGTTTTTATTTATTATCTCCTCCGACAGCGGAGGGAATGACGGGGAGTCCAGAGAAAACGTTTTGTCAGTTCTTAAGTGTCTGACGATCCGAATGAAGTTCAGCATGTGAAGAACAAGGTTTCTATTTTATTTATTTCCTCCCTGAAGGGGGGAGGGAGGCGGATGACGGGAGGAGAGACGAAGCCACCGGAGTATTAAAGTCTTCTGTCCGTCACTGATAGCCCGCTAGGTGGGAGGTAAGGAGGTAAGGAGGTGAGGAGGTGAGGAGGTGAGGGAGTGACCTCCAGGCCTCTGGCGGCCGCGTGGTGAAGCTCGCAGGCTGCTGGACGGTGACAGGAACGTCCTCTGGAGAGGAGCTCCGTCTCCAACATGGCGGCTCTGACAGGCTCCGCCCCCTGCCTGTCAGTCTGACAGGCTCCGCCTCCTGCCTGTCAGTCTGACAGGCTCCGCCTCCTGCCTGTCGGCCATTTATTAGAGCTCAGACTGTCCATCGATTCAGCCGCTGACGCGAAACACGCAGTCCGGCCTTCTTGTTGTTTCCTTCTTGTTGTTTGTTTCACACATTTAAAAAATAATAATAAAACATTTTTGCCCTTTTTTTTTCATTGCACATTTTATAATCATGGATTTGAATGTGTGACTCTACCTCTCCTCCTCCTCTACCTCTCCTCCTCCTCCTCATCTTCCTCCTCCTCCTCCTCCTCCTCCTCCGCCTCCAAAGTGCCAGATTGTCGACGTGCTCCTTTTTGTTTATTTGGACGTCTTCCCGCCCCGAGTCTCGTCTCCCAGGCGTCCTCCAGGCGTGTAGGTGCTCGTGTTTGTTGGTCTTGACCGCGAGCGCGCATCGGCGCGGCGTGGCGTCTGGTCGCGGCCCGTCTCTGAGGCGCCAGCAGGTGTGAGCTCACGCCGCGTCCAGAACCCGGCGGCTTGTTTTGGAGTCGGCGGGGCGCGGACGCCGGGGCGTCGCGATGAGGTGAGTTCACCGCTTTGATGTCCAGGAAGTAGAAGCGTCCTGGAGGGTTTTAACCCCGTCATGGAGCTCAAACACACGTCGTACCGGCTCAGAGAGAAACCCTCAAGTGTACGACAGACATCCCAAACATTTGCAGAGATAGTTTTAACGCCAGCAGCGTTTTCCCTCTTTTACCTTGCATTTCATTTGACCTTTGACCTTTTTCCTGCGACATGTTTGCAGGCACACAAACTTCACGCACACACGCGCAGCCCCGCTCGCCTCAGCAGTTACATAAATGGAGTCCTCTCCGTTGTAATTTGTGGCCTCAGTGGGTTTTTTTCCTTCCTCCGCTCCGTGTTTTTTTCTTAATGCGATGTTTATCCGCGCAAACACAGCAAACAGATTCCGCGAGAGCGACGACAGCCGTGAAAAGCATCGGCGAGCACAGCAGGTACTCCTGAGCGGCGCTGTAACAAATACCTCTTAAAGACTCTTATTTAAATG
The DNA here is from genome assembly GCF_023055335.1 of Clinocottus analis. Lineage (NCBI taxonomy): Eukaryota > Metazoa > Chordata > Actinopteri > Perciformes > Cottidae > Clinocottus > Clinocottus analis. The sequence continues at coordinate 956,503 of NW_027175976.1, forward strand.
CCCCATCTGCTTTGACAGGTGCTGTTTGAAATCTAACCCCACGGGGGACAACCTTGTAACTTTCTTTACGCGCCTCTTTGTAACCGCGCGAAGGGAAAGAACAACGGGGAGCGATCTCTTTGTCAACCCGTCGCACTTTGAAAAAAACACACACACACTGTAGAAAAAGCAGCGAGAGAAAACTTTATCTCAAAGATTCCTCTCCATGTGGTGACACACACACACTCACACACACACACACACTCACACACACACACACACACGCGGCAGTGAGGATCTTTGTGTTCCTGTAAAACTCTGATTTGATAAACACGACCCGCCCGTTGGGTTATGACTAATAAACCAGCCCTCTACCTGCTCTCCTCCGCTTCCTCCACGAAGATGAATTACCCGTTTAATAAATAATGACATGCAGAGCGCAATGACAATTACCTGACTTATTTTCCATTTGGGGATGGAGGATGGAGGGGGGGTTTGGATGGAAGACACCTTCCCCCGTCACGCATGGAGGAGCGTAAACTGCACGCTTTAAGCTTTAATTACCTTGTTGTTTTTGTCCCTCCGTCACACCGGCCCCTGCACTCAATCATGCCGCCGCTCCAGAGACCTCCCTCTCCTCTCAGTCCACTGCAACGCATTAAGAATCGATTAATAAACAACATTAATATCTCTTTTCTCCCCCTCTTCTGTGCTCTTGTCCTGTTTCCTCTCCTTTCCTTTTGTTTCCCCCCTTTATTAAATCTCCTTGTCGTCGGGCTTTGTTTGCCGTTAAAGGTTCACCAAAAAGCATTTAATTGCCCACCACCCTTGATTGGAAGCTTGTCGCTGTGTGTGTGTGTCGGTGTGTGTGTGTGTGTGTGTGCGCTCAAGAGAGGCCGCCGCCATTAGAGCCTCCTGAAGGATAATTGCTATCAGTGTAATGATCACAGCGCTTTCATGTATCGGGCTCCTCCATCTTCCAGATATGTGCCATTAAGAGCAAGGTTGTCTTTGTTGCTGCTCATGCTTGGACATAGGCCAACACCCCCTACACACACACACACACACACACACACACACACACACACACACACACACATATTTACACTGCTACACATATTTCTAATATGCCAAGATATTCTCCTCTGGGGGGAAACGGAGCCCACGCTTGTGTTTTATCTCATCAGCGGCCGGCATCATCGAGGTAACATAAATAATTTATGATGTCATTGTCGAGCCGTCATCTGCGGATGAAAAGCTATTAACGGCGGCGAGTTTAAAATCAATTAAAGGACGTGGCGGGGAAAGTAACTCCTGAGTCAGGTGCAGCGGCGTCTCGTCCACGCGACGCCGCTGAACTTCACGTGAGAGATGGAAGTCCTAATTGTGTTATTTTACAACATTAAGAATGCACGAGCTCTCAGAGAAAAACAAAAGGAGGAGAAGAAGAAAAAAGAGCACTAGCCAGACATCTTGGCATCTGTTACCATTAATTTACTGCTCACTGCTTTCAATGTGATTTCCTCCCATATGTTTCAGATGTGTCTTTGCCTTCGCCCCCTGAAAACAAACGGCTTTTTCTCTGAATTATTCACTCCAGCTAACACACACACACACACACACACACACACACACACACACACACACACACACACACACACACACACGTCCGTGAAAGCACCATAAACAATTCATCCGCGGCTTTATCATTAAAAGATGTCACACTGACTTTTCGCTGAAGATACTCGTGGATCGCCGTCCGCAGTGTTCTAGCAAACACGCGTGTAAACACACGTGAAAGTGACACACACACACACACACACACACACAACAGCGTTTGCGTGACCACGTGCGAGTGGATTCACCCTGAAAAAAAGAGGAAAAGTCTCAGTAGAAAACGCTGACGCGAGCATCAAAGCGCCAACAATCTGACAGGAAGTCTTGTTTGGTTCCATTTCCTGTGAGATCACGCCCTCAGGTGCGTCTCCTCGCCTGGTGTGTTTAGTCTGACATCGGGCCCTGAACACAATCTCCTCCGGTGGCGCACAATGAGGCAGGAACCGTCGCACTCTCCATTGTTGTGGGACACAATGCTCGGGGGGGTTTTTCTCTTCGGGGCCTCGACCGGCAGACCGATCGGCCTGGTTTTGAAAAGTTCTCTCCTTCGGTCTCGGACGCCCTCGATGGAGCCACCGGGTGATGGATGAGGCTGGTCAGGAGAGAGAGGTTCAGGTTTTAGAGACAGGAAGAGGAGGGCGGTGGCTCTAACAGAGAGATGCATGAACCTTCAGGTTTTCTGTCTCTCCTCGTGTTTTAATCACATCCGAGGACAAAATATCCAACTTTGTCTGCAACTTTCCTATGAAATTCCAACCTTATTAAGCCCGTTAACGCTAATTAGTTTATCGTTATTGATAAATTGAATTAAATGTTCATCTTTTTTGTACAATTTATGAGTCAAAATCATGTCCTTCAAAGCCCTTTGTGTTCTGCTGCCCTGCTCGCGGCCTCGCAGGCGAGTGAGCCGTGTCTCAGGAGCGCCAGGTTGTGTGTTGCACAGTTGCAAAGGGATGTGAACCTTCAGTCTCAGATTCCTGCTGTTTAAAGGCGCCTGATGGCGTGCATGCATGTTCATGCGCTTCATGAAGGTGTGGTAAGAACCACAATTTCTTTTGGTTTGCGGTCGGGGGATCACATGTCCGTGACGCAAAACCGTCCCCTGAAACTTTCCCGGAATGACGATTTCGTCTCAATTAATATCCAAAAATCCCAAACAAACAAAAAAGCACAAGAGCGTCTTTGTCGTTGGGGGCGCAGTGCGGGACTTTCCACCCAAAGCGGCCTCGGTCACGGGGACGGTTTCACGACAACAGCAGCGATGACAGGTGACCGGCTGCACGCAACAACACGCAACAACACGCCACAACACGCCACAACACGCCACGCCGCACAAATCAATGAAAAGAACAAGAAAAGGTTGCATTGTTCCACTCAGAGTTCATTCAGTTTGGTTCTCTTCTTCATTGATGTGTTCATGTTTTGTAAAGTTTTAATAGAGTTTATTCTTTGTTCTCGCGTCAGGAAAGTAACATTGACTCCGGTTTCTTCTCCATTAGAGCGTTTCGGAGTCTATTACTCTCTGAATCTCCACTTCTCCTCGTGCAAAGTACGATCCGAGTGCTGCCGTTGGTTTCATGTTTCAACCTCTTCCTCTGCGACTGGACCCTGCGTGTCTGCTGTCAGTACTCGGACCGTCACTCGCTGCATCTGGAAGTTTCCGTCTCCGCAGACCAGCCGTCCCCAGCGACTCTGCCTCCGTCCTCCACCCAGACGCCCTAATGGGGACCGAAAAAATGGACATTTTCTTCATTTTCTTCCTCTTCTTAGTCCGAGTGCCGCCGGCGTCTGGGGGCCAGATGATGTCATGTATTGATAAGCCGGCGGCCCCCTCTCCTCCCCGCCAACAGAAGCACCACGTCACCGCTTTTATTTTATGTTTTCATGCCATTTACCGCCACCGCTCACGGCCCTTATCGTGCAAATGGAGTTGTAAAAAGAAAGCGAAGCGAAGCGGAGTTCAGATCTGATTTTCTTCGATTGGAAACAGAGCGTTTTGTTTTTGTTTTTTTGGTCGCAGTGAGTCATCGCGGCGCGGCCCACTTCCCTTTTGATGTGCCGGCACAAACAGAGGATGATACAAATTGCATTTTAGCCCCTGTGAAATACAATAAGCGCTTGGCGTGATGGAGAACATATTCATTTATTAGCGTGGGGCTTTAAAGCGGAGGCATCCTTATCTGAAGGGAGTCATCAGCTGCCTTTGGGATAAAAAACCCAAAAGGGGCGTCTCTGACTCAAAGTGGTCTGATTTACGGACACGCTGATTCCATCAAGATCTGGATTAACTCAGGAAACAAGACGGAGCAAATAGAATCACACACATATATATATATATATATATATATATATATATATATATATATATATACATGTTCCTTTAATTATGATACACAGAGTTTTCTGGAGAGCGTGACGGATGTCACTGCTCGTTTTATTCACTTTGAAGTTGTTTGGATTCACTTTGCAGAAGTTCGGCAAGAAAAGATTTTATTCAAACGTCCAGTTTGGACTCGAGGACGTCTGAAGAAGACGGAGGTCAAAGGTCAACATCACCTACCCTTGTCGAAGGGATTGTGGCCTCCTTCCTCAAAGGGATCCTGACAGATTAAACTTGACTTTCGGCGCCATAAACCCGTCTAACTTCCACTGGGACCGTGTTAAGAATTACATTTTAAGATTAATGGCTGCCGCCGGCCTAAAACATAAACTTCATAAAGGGCGTGATCTTGTCCACGTCGCCTCCTCCAGCTTTTCCCTTGTCTCCTTGTCTCCTCATTACTGATGCATTTATTTAAGCGTCCGATCCATTATTTCCCCTACTTGTTATCGCTTTGTTTGTTTTGAGATCGTTAATTACAAAAGAGACGCTCCTCGCTGACCCGGAACCGCTTTCCCCGGCCTCGCTTCCTCGACTGCCTTTTGATCCGTTGTGTGGAGGTCAGAGGTCGTTTTGGGGTCACGGCCTTCAGGAATCCGTTGATGGCTGAAGTCCAGTTTGTTGACGAGGGGTTGGAAGCCTTTTCAATGTACTCGACTCACAAGACGTCCATTTTTTTTTGTGTGTTGCACGACATCTGTATCCAATATGCAGTTAGTACGTCGTAAAAATTATGCTTTTATTTTGCGGTGGCTGCACATTTCAAAATGTGTTTATCACCACAACAAAATATTTTACAGATTTTTTTGGAGCCAAAAAAACTTTGGAAACTGCTTTCACACCAGCGTGAAGATCCTACCCAGAAGCCCCTGGTGCATCATTACCACTTAACTGTTTTATATCAGCTCACAAGGTACAAATACAGAAATAAATCTGGTGTAAATCCCAAAAAAACTACAAAAAAAACATGTTGGGTATCAAAATAAACATAAAAATCAGGGCTATGATAATCTATAATCCCCTTGCGCAACCTCTAAACACAACTCAAACAATAAATGGGTGAGGGTTCAGGGTTTAGGGGTGTTCTCCATGACGTCTGGAAACAGGTGCACGCCGTAAACAAGACCAGATCGTCGTTTCAAAACAGACGCGGCTCTTTCTGCAGCGTGAACGGTGACCTCATCCACTCAGAGGGAAGGCGCTCGATAGATGGGCAGATAGATAGACGGGCGTTTTTGCTCGGACCCGAGGTAAATATAATGTGACAGGCCGTTCCCTGGAGATTGTGTAATTGTGTTTCCACATTGTCACGTCAAAGTCGGGGGCCGACTGCCTCCGCCCCGCCCGCAGCGTCCGCAGACAGATGTGCAGCGCTGCATATTTCAAAGGTGACAAAACTCAATCTTACATCGTTTTACAGTCCTTCTCCTCCTGCGTCTGCATCCTGGAGCGTCGCCGCGCTTCACGCTTCAGTTCAGCGTCCGAGTAGAAACCGATTCATACACAAACCTTTATTTTAAATCGTGCTGTTGAGATGCCAAATCCCGTGCATGGAGAAGATACACGAGGCTTTCATGAACACTCGAGATGCTCCTGATGAGCGAGAGCACAGCCGCACTGACCCTCGCACACGTCAATTGAAAGAAAGTGGAAATACAGATGTTTGTCAGCGTCTGCGTGCGAGTTCGCGGCTCCTTTAGCATCACAGCGCTAACACAACAGATGTCGGCTGCTCCACCCCGGCCTCCATCACGCAACTTATTCCTTCTCCCCCCCTCCATTTGGAAGTTGTCTGAAGGGAATCCATTTTGACAGAAAACCCTGTAATTAAGTGCATTGCTTTGCCCTCTCGCTAAGCTAATGGCTTTATTTTGACAGTGTTAATTGTCATAATTGTCAGAATGGTACCTCTGACGCTCGGCTCCGGAGATGTCGGGGACGAGGAATTGTTGCGCGGTTGATGAAAGCGTTGTCATACATACTTCATCTCAACGAGCTAATGCGGCCCGCGCCTCGCCTCTCCCCGCCGAGCCTTATGGGACGCTGCAGCGTCGGCTTTCTAATTGCCTCTAATGAAACGCCGGCGAGGGAGGTGATCTACTCCTATTTAGATCTCCGTCTTTAAAGAGAGACGGAGAGACAGATGGATGCGAAGAGACGGAGAGAAGGAGGGTTGCGTACACCCTGATGTTGAGGAGGAGGAGGAGGAGGGTAACGAACTGAGAGTACAGTAAAAGAAAAAGAGGAAGAATGGTCTGGGGAGAATGAGAGGCATCAAGGGGAACACAGACCTTTTTAGATACAGATAACGAATGCATGCTAATTAAGGCTTAACCCCCTCTCAGACGGGTGTTGTGCAACTTGACACCGTGATGGGATTGCACCGCAGCGCTGCAGGGCGGCCTCGCGGTGCAGTGGAGGCGTCCGGCCAGCAGATGGTGCCGTGCCGGCCGCCTTGGACACGTTTCTGCTCCGAGGGGTTCGTTTCCCCCCCAAAAAAATGATGCTCACCTCGGCGTGCGACACCTCCTTTTGCTAAAAGGCCTCTTGAGTCATGAAAAGACTGGAAGGAACATGAGCACGCAGCGCGTAGACGCACAACGACCACGCAAACGTCAACCCACAGCTCCTGGTGAATTCATTGCGCATCTTCTTTTCCAGGAAACTTGATTGTAGAAACATTTAATGTTGAATTTGATGCTTTTTGATGGACAATACAGTTGTGAATCCATCACAAAAAAACCTTAAAGACGATCTTAACTTCATGACAGAGCGTTTAACGCTCGTGTTGTTTCCTCACTGGTTTTCTCTTCTCAAACTACCTCAAATGAAGAGTTTCTCATGTTGTGTTCATGATTATCATCTCGTCTCTCTGCGTAATGAACTTGACGTCGTGGTCTTTGTCTCGGCGCCGCTTCCAGGAGGTGGAAACCGGCGCCAGAGAACCCAGAGGAAGAGCCGCCTCGCCGACTTTCGCCGCAATAATCCGAGCGCAATTATTATTATTTCGAGCGACAACAACAACAACCGGCATCGGGGTCACGGCACAGATAACGCGAGTTCAAAGGCAAACGACTTCAGATGAAGCCGTAAACAGCACCCCGGATTATCCGGGAAGGGTGGGGGGGGAAGGAGAGGCTGGAGAAGCGAGCCGGAGATGGAGAGCGCTGCTCGGCTCCTCGGAGAGACGCTCAGGTCCAGATAAGAGAATTACGGCTCGGCAAGGAGAGTCGGCAGCGCTCGCTAAGTCTGTTTATTAGCTAGCGCACTTCATTAGAAGAGCAGATCAGGTCGATAACGGCCCCTCCCCCTCCCCCCGCTGGTAAACAGGCACCGGCGCTACTTTTTTAGCTTTTTTTTTTTTTGTGGAAACCTGGATGAGCCTCGTAATCGCTCTTTAAACGGCGGCAAAGTGTCAAGAGCAACGGGAGAAAGAGAAATATATTTTTTAAAAAAGCACAACCGAGGGGCTTTTTTTTCTCTCCGGTATTTATATATATATTTTTTTCCCTGAAAGATTGATAAATATGGTGGAATCTCAATTAGGCGGTCGGGCACGAATGCAGATATTAAAAAATTTGGTCAAGAATCTAATTAGCTGGAGGTAATTAAACAGTCTCACGCAGGGTCATTAATCTTTCCCGTGGACCTTTGATGTTTTGCATACTGTCTTGCAAGTCATTAATAAAATTCATAACGCTTTTCTTTGTGGTGTTTTATCACGGCCTGTTTCTCACCCCCAGCCCCCTCCACCTCCACCCTCCTCCTACTTCTTCTTCTCCTTCTTACCCCCCTCCATCCCTCCCTCTCCCTCTCCTCCAGCCCAGTGCAAGTGTCAACACATCACAAGGGCCTCTCCTCTTGAGTTAATTTACTTTTTGTGCATATTACATTTTAAAGTTGCACGCACTGCGACCCCTCCCACCCGGGCATGCTTACCCCACCACCACCACCACCACCACCACCACCACCACTTTTTCTTCCCCTCTTCTTCTTTTTTTTCCTCTTTTTTTTGAGAGCACAATTACAGCGGCAGATCAAATTAAATTCTTCTGCAAGCACAGCTCATTTGGAGTGTAAAACATTCCTCGGCAGTGTGCAGCCGAGTGTGCGGCGTGTCAGCGCCTCGCAAGAGGGGAAGAGAAGAAAACAGAATTGTGTGGCCATTGTGTCCCCCGTAATTAAATCCCCACAATCAGTCCATCTTAAATCAGTCACGCCGTAAATATGAAAAGGGACCGGGATGAGCTTGAGTACTTACTTGGCCGTCAACACAGCGGGGTAATATATGTTATGTAAATGTGTCGCAGATTATAACGCCGCAGACTGACACGGCCGCCGACGTAAATATGATGCTTTAAAAAGAAGGGGAACGCGTCGAGTGTCTGAATAGGTACACGTGTGTGTGTGTGTGTGTGTGTGTGTGTGTGTGTGTGTGTGTGCACAGACGATCTGCAATAGACAAACAAATGTGTGTGTGAATGCAGTGTGAATAATTTGAATAAGTGTGTGTGTGCTGTCGAGTGTGTGGCTGATGGTGTGAAGTCAGCCGTGTGTGTTCTTTGTGTAAGTGTGTGTGTGTGCGTGCGTGCATGTGTGTGTGTGTGGATATCATACACTGTGTGCACTAAGCAAATATACGGCATGTAGGTGTGTGTCCGCAGCTTCCTGTGTGTTTGTGACAGAAATAGTCTGTGCTATGATTGTGTGTGTGTGCGCGTGTCTGTGTGTGTGTGTGCATGCATGCATGTGTGTGTGTGGATATCTACATGTGCACTGTGTTCACCAACATGAGCAAATATACAGCGTGTAGGTGTGTGTGTCCGTAGCTTTCTGTGTTTGCTAACATGTTTGTGACAGAAATAGTCTGCAGCATGATCGTGTGTGTGTGTGTGTGTGTGTGTGAGTGACATTAATGCACAGCTATCATGGTGAGCGTGTAAGTGTTGCTGAACCCAGGAGGACGCGCTTCATGCGCTGACAGCTGAAGTGGCTCTGAACAAAACAAAACGCATTACTGCGTCCGCTCGCTGAAACAAATACAAATACCGGTTTTGACTGTTTATTTTTATTTATTTGGTATCTGCTGGAATGGAATAAGTGTTTATTTGGGAAGCTGAAAGGAGCAGCAGCTCCGTTACTTAAACCCAGGCTAGTTATGGAGATGTTTTTCCTGTTCGATGACGCCCCGAACCTTTTGTACGTCGATGCCAAACTCATCTTTTGTGCCTCGGACATAAAGACAAACACACAACGTGGAGAGCAGTCGACAAGCTCTCAGGCAGACGAAGCGTCTGAGACAGTCATGGAGGGTCGACTGGTCTCTGGCGCCGACGTCCTCTCCTTCAGTCCACGTCGCCCTTCTTTAATGCAAGTAAAAACTCAGATGTTTCACAATAAAAGCCTTTCAGGTGCTTTTAATGTGAAATATCCAGTTTATTGGGCACACCTGAATAGGAATGATGCATTGAGTGTTGTGGTTATTTTGGAGGATAACAGGATTTGATAACCTTTCTTTTTCGCTTTAACTTGGTGAAAGTGTGGCTCCTCATGGACGCTCCTGTCCACGTGCTGCAAACCAATAGTGCATGTTCACCAGAAGACGCTTTGACAATATTTGGCCCCAATTAAGCCGCTGTGCACAAATCCAGCAGATGGAGAGGAGGGGGAGGATGGGGGAGGAGGGGGGTATCAAACTTTCATATTCTACTTTGAGCTCAGAGGTTTCTCTCTCACCGCCCCAGTCAAGAGAAATCTGGAGGAGATGGCACACTGCGCGGCTAATTAGCTGAAAATATGTGTCCATCGCTCACGGAGCATCATGAGCTGCTGGAACGTGAGCGAGGAGTCAAACTTAAAAACACCACTTTGCTCTTTTTATTTCACGAAGAAGTTTGGGCGTGCATGTAGCGAGCGATGTAGACGCTTTGTGCATGTGTTGCAGTGATCATGTGACATCATGCTACATGCTATGCATGCATTTGAATCTGTAGCATGCTAAAACATCATGCTAACGTGCTAACGAGATGCATATGTCAGTTAATGCAGCGACATCTACGACAGCGTGACGTCACCTTCGTTAATTACTCATAATATTATGAAGCGGGAAAAATAAAGTTTATTAAAGTTTTTTTTAATCTCACAATTTATCTTTTATTAAGAAGTTAGGACGTGCACGTAGAGACTGACGCAGACGCTTTGTGCATGTGTTGCAGTGTTAATGTGACATCATGCTACATGCTATGTATGCATTTAAATCTGTGGCGTGCTGAAAACGTCATGCTAACGTGCTAACGGGAAATCTACGATAGCACGACGTAACCTTAGTTAATTACTAATAATATTATGAAGCGGGAAAGATAAAGTTTAGTCAAACTTAAACTCAGTTTGTTCTTTTTTTGTGTCACAATTTCTATTTTATCAAGAAGTTAGGACATGCATGTAAACACTGACACAGTGAGTTTATGTCACGCGTCACATCATGCACGTTACAGATGCACAAAGTGAACTTATGTTGGCTATAAATATGTATACATGTCAGTTAATGCAGGGAAATCTACGAGAGCGCGACCAGTAACGTAACCTTTGTTCAACCAGTTCATCACTGATAATATGATGAAGCGGGAAAGATAAAAGTTTGACGTCCTGTAATCTTCTGTCAGGCGCTGGCAGCTGCGTTACTCGCAGTCACTCACACAGAAGGCTGCGCCTCCGCCAAAGAAATGCTAATAAAATATTTAACCCCGCGATGCTGAGAGTCGACGGCGATGCCAGCAGCCGGTTCCCAGTCGCAGAGGTCACGCGAGGAGCAGCTGGGCATGGGAGAAGCACTCCAGTCTGCAACCATTATATCATTTCCTGTTCTGTTTCCTGTCGACCTCAGCTGCCAAAAGGGAGGGAAAAATCCCCTTATTGGGCAATTTCCACAGGGCAGGAGGAGGAGGAGGAGGAGGAGGAAGAGGAGGAGGAGAGGAGGGAGGAAACCAAGAGGGAGCGTTTAAAACTTCTTAATATGGAGGAAACACAAAAAAATGACGGTTGATGGGAAAAGGGCAGGAAGAAATAATAAAAAATGTGTTTGCTAACATGTTTGTAAGCATTATTGTGTGTGTGTGTGTGTGTGAGATCATAAATGTACATGTGTGCACCAACGTGAGCAAATACGTCATGTAGGTGTGTGTTTATAGCTCCCTGTGTGTTTGCTAACATGTTTGTGAGCATGAGCATTACTCTGTGTGTGTGTGTGTGTGTGTGTTAGTGTGGATATCATAAATGTACACTGTGTGCACCAACGTGAGTAAATACGGCAGGTGTGTGTGTGTCTGTAGCTTCCTGTGTGTTTGCTAACATGTTTGTGAGAATTATTGTGTGTGTGTGTGTGTGTGTGTCATGGATACAAACGAGCAGCTCCAGCGTAGCGAGATAATCTGAAAAGAGTTGCCTTTCATCCTCACTTGTACCTTTTCAACCAGCTGGTATTTATGTGGAAAGTACCGTCCCCCCTCACACACACACACACACACACACACACACACACACACACACACACACACACACACACACACACACACACCCGGGGCCCTCTCTGTGTCACCCTCCCTCCTTCCTGGAGACGGGGGAATGAAGTGCTGCTAAATATACCCGGGCGAGCGGCGGGTCCTGGTGTCTTTGGGTTTGTTCGCTCACCTGATAGAGAGACACACACAATCAGTGTGAGGGGGAGCACAATGGCGGAGGTGCTTATGTTAATCCTGACACTTCTTAAAAAAATAAGATAAGCTCCTGCCTCAAGGTAAAGAGCAAGGGATGGGGTGTGTGTGTGTGTGTGTGTGTGTGTGTGTGTGTGTGTGTGTGTGTGTGTGTGAGCGATTCCTCGTCCAAGTTTGTGTCAGAGCTTTTTAGTGTGTGCATAATTCACACCTACTCGCTGCTTCCCACCCAACAAACAAGATGCTTCCCCTGCAGGAACGAGGCCACAACCACCAAAACATGCTCTCAGGAGGAGGGATGACCTCATTGGTTGAGGGGGCGGAGGGGGGGGACCTCGCAGGGGGCGGGGCCTGAGCCTGAGGGGCGGAGCTTGTGACCAGACAAAAGAGATATTCACTTTCAGTTATTTCATGTCTGATATTGACACGTTTGAACACAAAACTACATGTTTTATTAATATATATGTTCTCTATGTTATTTTTTTTAACCTATTTATTAATATTATTACCTTTATTCTCTATATATATTTTTTTACTTATTTGCAGTTTTTTATTAGTATTATTAGTATTCGCTATGTTTTTTACATATTTGAACTAATATTCTTATTATCTGTATTCTCTATATGTTTATTACTATTTTGCACTTTATCCATGTTTTCTTAATATATATCTTGGCTGTATTATCTTTATTTTATTTTGTTTTTACCTATTTGCACTTTTTTATTATCATCATCTAAATTCACTGCATGTTCTTGCTAGCACTTTATAATAAGTACACAGTGTTTAGCTTTAGTAAAGCATGAATACACAATAAATACATACTTAATTTACAAATCCAAAGCTTATTAATCAAGGATAAAACATTATAACTGAAATGCATGAGTTACTAATGAGAGTTCATGTTGGAACAAGACTTTATAAATGATGAATTCAGTGTTTACTCATGCTTTAATAATGATAAATAGTTATTATAAAGTGCTAGCATGTGTTTTACCTTTTACTTTATTATTATTATCTGCATTATTTGCATGTGCTGACATATTCTATACATCTTGTGCATCGTTTTATAACCCGAACCCTCCAAATAAGTCCTTTAAAAATGTTCCATCCTCACGACCTTGAGCAGGCCTTTGAAGGTCACACGCAGTCAGAATCAACACTTTTGTTTGTCGACTAAAACGGAGTAAAGAAAACATCCTTCCAGCTCGGTGCATTACGCATGAGCTCCTCCTGTAAACCTCTCTCGCTGAAACGCAAACACGACTTGAAAGGCGGCGGCGGCGGCGTTCCCGTAACGTTCCCCTCACCTTGTGTGCGGGTTCCTTTGAAGCGGTTGCGTCGCGGTTGTGTTGTGCTTTGAGACTCCTGCCTCCCGCGTGCTTCCCTCTGCTCGCTGTCGTGTTGCAGGAGAACCCGCAGAGAGTTCCCGGCGTCTCCGGGGAGCGGCGGGAACTCTCTGCCGCCCGGCAGGTACCTCACCACAAAGACTGTTTGTTTCCTTCTATTTCTGTCTGTCTTTGTTTCTTCTTCTCCGTAGTTCCTTTTTAAATTCTCCTTTCTTCCTCCCATTTTAATAAGATGGGTTGGGAGTAAGGAGGAGGGGGGGATTTTATTATTATTTTGTTTTTAGCTCCGCCGACGGTCTTGTAACTCGCGTAATTAAACGAGCTTGTTAACAATGGCGGCTAATGAGCGATACAACGGCATTAACAATAGCAGCTGATTAGACAAAAGACGGGCGGAGAGCTCGCAGTCGGGCTCCTCTACCTGAACACACCTGTCCTCCGACGCCGCCGCCACCTGCAGGAGCTTAATTGTCACGATTGAAGCCGCCTAGTCACTTCTTTTGTCTCTCCGGGTTCTTCTTCTGCAGCTTTGTGGCAGTTAATCATGTTTTCGGAGAGATGATTCCTCTTGTTTTTCACTCCTCTCCTGTGTCTGTGCCGCACGCAGCGATGCAGTAAAACAAGTATTTTCTATTCAGACTGTGAGAATGAATAATGTTTGTGTCACAAATCAAGATGTGAGTCACAGGAATACATGTCAAGAGGAATCCTCCAGGAATTTATTCTTCTTTCTTTTTCTCTCCACCCCTCCGACATGTCAAATGCAGTCGGGAGTTATCTCACTCAAACTCGCCCCGTCTCTTTTTCAAATCTTTATTCATCCGTCGGTTTTTCTTCTTCTCTCTTTACGTTCACGCTGCCGCAGTGTGTTGACACCTGGGAGCCGCCCAGTGCAACCACAGCCCGCCGCTGCCGGCCCGCTGGGACATGAAGCGCAGCAATTTGGGGGCGTTGGAGCGTTGAGGGCCTGCAATGCGTTGATACAACGACACGGACAAACAATATTGTCCTGGAGGAAGAACGCTCAGGCCGGAGAAGACAAGCGGCAGCGTGAGTCTGCCTACAACTGGATCATTCATGGACGTGATTATTATTATTATATGACTATTATTGACTTCATATGATTAATATTGACCTTATATGATTAATATTGACCTTATATGATTAATATCGATGTGACATAAAGATGCAGCTTTGGGCCTTAAGTCTTTTTGGTCACCTGACCTCCTTAGAGGCGGTCCTATAGGTCACCTGACCTCTTAGAGGCGATCCTACAGGTCACCTGACCTCCTTAGAGGCGGTCCTATAGGTCACCTGACCTCTTGGAGCCGGTCCTATATGTCACCTGACCTCCTTAGAGGTGGTCCTATAGGTCACCTGACCTCTTAGAGGCGATCCTACAGGTCACCTGACCTCTTAGAGGTGGTCCTATATGTCACCTGACCTCCTTAGAGGCGATCCTACAGGTCACATGACCTCTAAGAAGGGGTCCTACAGGTCACCTGACCTCCTTAGAGGCGGTCCTATAGGTCACCTGACCTCTTGGAGCCGGTCCTATAGGTCACCTGACCTCTTGGAGCCGGTCCTATAGGTCACCTGACCTCTTGGAGCCGGTCCTATAGGTCACCTGACCTCTTAGAGGCGGTCCTATAGGTCACCTGACCTCTTAGAGGCGGTCCTATAGGTCACCTGACCTCTTAGAGGCGGTCCTATAGGTCACCTGACCTCTTGGAGCCGGTCCTATAGGTCACCTGACCTCTTAGAGGCGGTCCTATAGGTCCTGGCTCTCCATTAACGTGGTTTATAGATGAATTATAGAGCATTACTTATCATAGTCAACATCAACCATGAGTGACAACGGCCTGCAGCCACACAGTCTGGTTTTTACAATGTTTTTACAAAAGGGAGAAAGGAAATCAGAAGTTCTTTTCGAGCTTGTTGTGTTATTGTTATATTCTTCGTTCTTTAGCGCTCGTGGTCGGTTCACATGATTCCTCACACAAACCGGTGAAACGACTCGGAGGTCGGAAGTCATCGCCGTCCCCGAACATGCAAACAAACTGAACTTCATCACGGAGACTATTATTGGGGATTTGAACCCAGGAGCCGCTGTGCAGCAAAGCGAGAAAACCACTTAGACGCCATTATGCGGCGGTTCGCTCGCACCGCGTACGCCACGCTCACAAAGAGGCACCGCGGAGGTTATGTACACCATGTTTTCTCTCCCCCGCCTCTGATACGGAGACCAGAGACCTTTTGAGCGATACAATGGCGCATTTACACGGAGGAACGGAGAACCGACACACCGCAAAGTACTTCTGAAAAGCCCTCGAAACACGGCGAGAGTCGGCGGGAAATGAAGGAGGCTGCAGATAAGAGTCGACTTGTAAAACATAATTATGTTCCCGCGGCCGGGGTGCGCGGCCGCTGAAAGGAATGCATTTAACCTGTGATTCATGCATGGAGGGAAGTTGTCGAGGGGGAAAAAAGAGAAAAGAACAGCAGTTAAATTGTGGAGGTAAGAAGCCTTGAATAAAGTGTATAGCTAAGGTCAGAGCATCTTATGAGAGTAATTTGATTCGCTGCTAGTCTCCTCTCCTGCAGGCTTTTTCTGCAGGGAAAAGGATTATATCTGCTACTCCTTTCTGCTCCCGGAGGATGGGGAAAGGTCTAGTGGTATTAAAATCCTGTGTGCAGGTCTGGGCCGGAATAACTCCAGACGCAGAGAGGGAGAGGTTTTTATTTTAACTGCACACTTTGATTGTAACTGGACTCATTCATTCATAAAAGAGTCGGCTCTCCCCGTCTGCGCTTGTTTAAATTAATCCACAAAGGCTTCTGTATCTCCTTCTGCCAGAAGCTGGAAACACAAAGTGAAAACTGGGTTCGATGGGATGATAAGTGGAGTTCAGCGCGTTGCTTTCCTCCTCAGCTTCCGTGTATTTTCACGCAGCGTAAACAGTCAACGTTCCCACAAATGACACCGAGAGAGGAGCTCAGTCACAGGCAGCATCTCCGTCTCTGAGCTCCTTCTGATGCATTTTATATTTGGTTAAAGGCTCAATCTCTTCTTCAATTAGAAAATATTACTCATAAGAATGCAGTTTTTCCAGGATAAGTGCAACAAATATGCATCTAATTATGTTCTTTATTCATGCATTTTTTCAGATTAAATCCAATAAATGACAAAAGTAGTTTGCATATTCCCACTTTGATGAGGTCACACAACATACTTAACTAATACTTAACTAATACTTAACTAACGAGCAGTTACTACAGCATTAATCATGAACTTTATTAACGTGTTTTAATGCTGTAATTTATATCTAAATCATGCCGGCCTCCACCAGGAGGCTGCCGGCATCCACCAGGAAGCTGGCTGCCTCCACCAGGAGGGAGGCTGCCTCCACCAGGAGGGAGGCTGCCTCCACCAGGAGGCTGCCGGCCTCCATCAGGAGGCCGGCTGCCTCCACCAGGAGGCCGGCTGCCTCCACCAGGAGGCCGGCTGCCTCCACCAGGAGGCCGGCTGCCTCCACCAGGAGGCCGGCTGCCTCCACCAGGAGGCTGCCTCCACCAGGAGGCCGGCTGCCTCCACCAGGAGGCTGCCTCCACCAGGAGGCTGCCAGCCTCCACCAGGAGGCTGCACGTACACGCAGGACTTAAATGTATTCACAACTTATTTTGCCACCTAAAGAAAAGTGAAAGGCGTGCGCGGCGGAGTTGAAAGCGCGTTGTTTCCAGACGCGGCGTCAGAGCAGAGCGCCGCGTTCCCTTTGAAGCGTCTGAGGGCTGTCAGTCTCTCCTGGAGAGATATTATTGGCTCTGTCTGGTACAATATCTGTGAGCTAGATGTGAAAGATCAGAGCGATATCTCGCCTTGCGGGACTTTTCCAACACCACCGGGACTTCAAATCGAGGTTAACCTCTATAGCTGTCACCTTCATCTGTCCCTCCTCCTCCTCCTCTTCCTCCTCTTCCTCCCAGCGCTCTGAACTCCTCCTGCCAGAGACTTTTTAAACCACCCAAGTTGGCCAAAGTGCGCTCTCAGCCGGCTCAAAGCGGTTCTTCCTCCGGCTCGGCGAGTGTGAAAGGTGATAACGTTGCTCCGAGGCGGCGTCCCGAGCCCGAGCGCCGCCGCGTCTCTTTTCTACAAATTGTAATTAAAAGGGAATATAATCATTCCTCCAGCGGTCGCGGTCCAAACAAACAGACTGACAGCTCTGTCTCTCTCTCCTCATTCAGCGGGTCTCTCCCCGGTGGCGTTTCTGGGGTTCGGCGTCCTTCTGAAGCCGCCTCTTCTCGCCGTCATTATCTCCGGCTCCAGCCCCGGCCCTTCGCGGCGGCGCTGGCAGCGGCCTCGCCCCCCCGCCGCCATCCTCTCTGTTCCTCGATCAACTCCTCTTCTCCCCGCCACATGAAAGCGGCCCGTGGAGAGGCCCGGGCCATGTGACCATGTGACCATGTGACCGTCTACCTTTCCACGCTCCCAAAAAACTTCCCTGACCTAATTAGTCCCCCAGAATTAAATCGGACAGGATGCATTCATTATTAATTTCCCCGGGTTGCGAGTGTTGAAATAGACATTGGACCGAGAGAGAGAGAGAGAGAGAGCGAGAGAGAGAGAGAGAGAGAGAGAGAGAGAGACACACACACACACACACATGTGCAGACACACAACCGTGAATTTATTGTGCCAAAGAAACACAAATGTTTTCATTTTCTTTTAACTTATTTATTGAAATATTGCAGTCTGGCAATATCGTCTTTTTAAAATTCAGCGAGAGAGAGAGAGAGTGTGTGTGTGTGTGTGTGTGTGTGTGTGCGTGTGTGTGTCTTGGACTTCATTTGAATGCAGTGCACAGTGTCAGCAGAGCAACACTGTAACACAATGCAAGTTAATCAACACACTTTGCATGCAACTATTCTCTCTCTCTCTCTCTCTCTCTCTCTCTCTCTCTCTCTCTCTCTCTCTCTCTCTCTCTCTCTCTCTCTCTCTCTCTCTCTCTCTCTCTCTCTCTCTCTCTCTCTCTCTCTCTCTCTCTCTCTCTCTCTCTCTCTCTCTCTCTCTCTCTCTCTCTCTCTCCTAAAATTGTCCTTTTTCTTTCAGACTTTGAGCAATAAACTGAATATAAATAATGAATGCAGGTTTTTAAACACTCAGAAACGCTCCGACAGAGTTATTGAAGTTATTTGAAATATAAATGTATAGGAAATAGTCTCCGGGGCCTCCAATTGGCCCAAAAAATAATACGTTAATGTGGGTTTAATGTGTCCCAGCAGAGATTTTGATATTCAGCAGATGCATTGAAACATAAAACTGTTAATTTGGAATAAAATAAATACTTCATCAGAGTACTTTGAGAATGGCTGTTTTGCATCTTTTTTTACAATTACTAATTACTAAATCCATGAAGATGGTACTAACTTCTAATATCTATCTATATATATATCTATATCTATATCTATATCTATATATATATAAGATATATACACACGTCGTTGACAGTACAAATACATCAGCGAGGCTTCAGGAGCCGCGTTGAGTCAACAAAAAGAAATAAAAACTGTTTATGCAATCACAAAATACCAATCGAGAGATTCGTCTTAAAATCTGCGCTTGTGTGTGTGTGTGTGTGTGTGTGTGTGTGTGTGTGTGTGTGTGTGGTCTCTGTGTGTGTGTTTGTGTGCTTTGAGGAATTTTTTGAGGCACAAAAATACAAACCAGACGTCACGCAGAGGAGGAGAGCGAGAGGTCAGGCGAGCTTTTGGCAGACGGCAGGAGAGACTAATAAAAGCTTTTGAGTTTTGGGCTGAAACACAAATGTAAATGACTGCACTCTGGGGTCCATTAAGACTTCTGGAGACGTGTGGAAGTGATTGGGACTCCACTGCGCAGCATATAGAGCACCCTCTGACTCCCATAACGGAGTAAACCATCAATAAACCGGTTTTATTCAGCCGGTGTCCTGTTATTGGAGCTCGAGCATCAGTCAAACTGCTGAAAACACGTCTCTGCTGCAGAAGGAGACGCATTGAAGTGACGGTGATCTCCTGAAGAGCCGCTGATCTCCGGCCTGTTGAGGGATTTAAATAATGTCCTCCGTCCAGGCGTCGCAAAGTCGCAGCAACGCGGCGGCGTCCAGACGCATGTGTTGCCTTTCAGAGTGTTTCAACCTGCACGCTTTAGAACACGCTGCAGGTTGTGAGATCAGTTTGTCTGACGCAAATGAGGAATTCCTCTTTTTTTTCCACGTGTTTGCATGTGGGGCAATGCATTTCATCTCGTTCCCTCTGTGCCAGTGACCCATATTAGCCCCAAAAAGAGTGATCTGACTACAAAGACATGAAAAAAAATCTGGTTTAGCTAAAAAAATCTGGCTTTGCAACACAGATTTTGACTTTAAAAGCGGTGCTTAGTTGAAGGTTTATAGCTTTGTTTAAAGCCCGTAAAATGCACGGCGCTTTGATGCGATTTCACAGATAGCGAGCGACTTGTTTCATTGCTTCAGTAAATGCTTCTCGGAGAAGACGGTGAAGACCTGAGCGACGTCTGCGAAACCTGCCAAGCGGCATCAAAGCGGCGGCGGCGGCGTCACGCGGGCTGAGAGGTAGAAGATCTTCCAGAAGTCGTCAAAGGAGAGAGTTCGGATCCCAACATGGCGCGTGAAGAAAAAGCCGAGCGCGAGAGAGAGAGAGAGAGAGAGAAAGAGAGAGAGAAAGAGAAAGAGAGACACAGGGAGCGATATGTAAAAGAGAAGAGATCAACCGTGCAGTCATGTCATAGCCAGAGGCGAAGAGAGCTGCAGATGTAACAAAGACTGGGCCCGCCGATTGTCAAGAGGCATGGATAATGATAGCTTTGCATGTAGGGTACAAGGCAAACATCAAGGCCGCGCTGCGCTGCCATGTGCAGGACTTTAAAGGCCGCGGCGAGGAAAAAGGGGCCATGGGAGCGGAAGATGGCCCCAACATGGCCCCCAGTGGCTCGTCCTGCGATGGCAGGGGCAGGTGACTGCGAACAAAGCAAATTGGACGCGTACAGCGCCGAGTCGGTGTCAGCGCTCGTCTCCCTCGCTGTATGTTAAGGGGTGTTGTGTTGGAAACTTTTCTTCTTCTTCTTCTTCTTCTTCTTCTTCGTCTTCTTCTTCTTTTCGTTTGTTTGATCCTCGCCGTGCTCCGAGTGGACGAGCGAGAGCCCGCGAATGAGAGCGTGCAGGAAATCCATATGTGGGCATCAGTATTGTTATTTTTTATTAAATTTATCTTCTAGTACAAGACCCGAACATCCACCAGCATGCAAGACCTCCACTGCTACTCCAAAAATGATCATATAAAATGTGGAATAAGACATTTATTTACATTTATATACCATTGTATTTATATATTTCACTGCGTTTGTGAACCTAAAACTTTGGTGAAACAATTTGCATCACCAAAACAGTTGAGTGAAGTTATGTTTTCACAAGAGATGTGAAGAATTTCAGCTTTACACTTGTGCCTGAGGACAATGACGCCTCATTATATAGAGAGCTGGGATCGTTCTGCAATTTTTTGATGTAACACATGAGTACGTCTCTCATATCAAGAGCCTTTAACCCTTTAGGGTCTTGGCCTTTTTCTCGATTTGACATAATTTCTTAAATTCATCTTTTAAATGCACTTGAGATATGAGATACATAGCCATGTGTTACACCTAAAATTACAAAATTTAATCTTGATTTAAAGGCGAATTTAAGAAATGCGTTAAAGTCGCCGCGTTCAGGGTCTGGAGGCCTCTAGTGGTGGGATTTCAGATTGCAGCCACTAAATATCGTAACGCCGCTCTTCGACCGCATACCTGGACGTCAATGAGACGATCCTTTAGGGTGTTTTGTGATAAATAACAATCAGAATCGTGGATATAACAGAAAAAGCGTGTAAAAACAAGATAAAGTAGTTCCTTCTGGTGGTTTCATTATCTCAGTATGTGACACAGGATACAACATCACTGTTTTCTCTGCACATTTGGCTCTGGAAATCTGTTTGCTCTCTTCACAGCCGGTGCATTGCTCGCTATATCATAGACTTCAGGAGCAATTAATGAAATTATGATAGAGAGCTGGAGTTAGTTCAGGCAGGCGTGCAGCATTTCCCCTCTGAGTATTTATGTCTTGATTCTGTGTGTATTTTGGTAAAGAGTGCAACTTTTCACTTGGCGGGACTCCTCTTAATGACCGTTGGCTGCCAAATGCTTCTTCAGAAGTCATAAACATCATTTTTCCACAGCCTGGTTCCTTGAATATGCACAACAAAAATAACCATCTAAACTTTATTCTGCGTCCAATCCAATTACCAACACTTTGAGAAGTTCATCGCCGGTTGCCAGACACCGAGCTCCACAGTCGGGCCGCTGAAGGGCAAACAATGACGTATTTTATTTAATTTTAAACACTTAAACGCAGAAATAAATAAATAAATATATATATATAGATGGATTCTAAATATTTGCATTTTCATGCGACTGATGACGCACTAAATGACAAAGCGGTGCTACATTTGGTAGTTTTTTTTACATATTGCTGCGGTTTCAAGTGACTATTCCTGCTTCACATTGTGTGTTAACGTGTTTCAAAGCGTCTGAAACGATATTCATGAGTCCCCCGGACGCCTCGGGTCCGGTTTTGTTGGACATCTTCTCTCCCTTGCCGTCACCTGATCAGTGCAGATTGCACATCTCCACTTGAAAGTCTCCCCGCGTCAACACAACACAAAGTGCGTCGGCTGCTTGAGGGCCGCGCCCCCGAGAGACCGCCGCGACGGCCACAACAAAGGCGCCTCGCCCCCGATGCCACTTCCTCCCTCGTCTGCAGCGGGATGAAGGCTCCAGCCAGCAGGGGGGGGTCCAGCGCGTCGCCCAGCGGGGGGCGAGTCCCCTCCAGCCCCGCGGGGCCGCGACTGATGGTTCAAGCTCAAGCGCCGACTGGCTGAGGCCTCGCCGGCCAGACGTCTGGGCCCGGCGCCTCGTTCAAAAGGTTAAGCGCGCCATTACCGGCGTGTCGCTGGATCCTGCTTCTCCCGCTCTCTCTTTCCTGAGCGCTGAATGCCAACGAGGTTGTTAGCGGTTCTCGCGGTGCAGGAGGTGCAGCGCGTGATGTCGCTGCTTCTAGCGCACGAACAGCTGACCGCAGACGTGGAACGCATCCCAATGACTCGGCACGTTGAGAGAGTTCTGTTCTTCTTCCTGCAGCGACTGCAGGGATATTTCCCATGATGCCACAGTCTGAGAAACATTAGCATTGGTTCAGAGTTTGGAGAGTTTGTTCATGAATCTTTGGATTCATTACGGTGAATGTGCGGCACCTCAATTAGGGGGAAAGGAGTCGTTCTTTTTTTTTTTTAAGAAGGCTTTTCTGGGCAATTATGTGAACAAAGAGCCGTCCAAATATCTCATTTAAACACAACAGGAACCAGCCTGACACTCCAACATAAGACCTGAACGCTGACTCGGGAAGGAGCTTTCTTCTATATTTAGACTTCACTCATGATTCAGCTCTTCCTGCTGATGGAGTCCGTTTTTATTGTCTCTCCGCCGGCATTGTTCCAGAAAGTCTCTCTTTGCACGCCGCGCTTTGTGGGGCAAACATAATAATTATGCATGTAGACATATATATATATATATATATATATATATATATATATATATATATATATATATATATATATATATATATATATATATAAAGGGGTGTTTTCCCTTTGCATTACTATTTAGGATGCATGCTTGAAATGCATTCTTCCATAGAGTAACTTCGGGCGTCAAACTGGCATTGTTGGTCCCATTTAGAGTCGGATTTACTCATCCCAGTGCTCCCAGTATAGCATACACAGGCCTTTTGCAGCGTCATAGGATTTTAAGTGTGATAGGTAGAATAAAAAAGGGGATAAAACATCCTCATGTCAGTGCAGGTAGCCCAATATATATGTATATTGAGTAATAACACATACACTTGCATTGGGAAAGTGGTATTTTATATTTTAAGAAATACATTTGCATCCATTGATGCATCAATAATCAACGCGCGTCGTGATATTTTTATATTCTTATGACCGTAACTCGGCTGTTTGGCTTTTATTTCCCATCGTCAGAGTGCTGCGAGTGCATTCCCTCAGCGACACGAGCGTAAGACGCTCCGCTCTGACTCACACTGAGCTGCAGGAGTGTGTGGCGCTCGGCGAGGGAGTCTATTGGCCGTCCTCCCTGCACGACATCCAACACTTCTATTAAGTCTATTAAGTATGATTCAGTCCTTTCACCGGGGCTCATTCAACCTCTTTCCTTTCCCCTTTTCCCACCAAATCATTTGTATTAAATCGTCAGAAGGAGAGCGAAACACCCTGAACTGAATTTAAGTGCACGGCTGAATAGTTGGAAATCGCTTCATTTATACACCAAATTAAACCAAATGATTTCATGTGTTGTAATTTCTTGCCTGCGCGTGACAGACGCCTCGGGGTCCTGCACTTTGAACGTCTCCAGAACGCACACCGCCGCGTATAAGCCTCTCGCTCCTCCATCTCTTCCTGAGACTCCTTTTCTGCACACACACACACACACACACACACACACACACACACAAGAAGAAGCCTCAATTTCTTGCTTTACCAAACCAGCACAAATATTTGGAAAGGTGATTTGTTACGGCTCCGAGGTGCCGCGCCCGCAGCCAGAGAGTCCTCTTTTTTTATTTATTTTGACTGGAGACAAAATGCTGTATGATTACGAGTCAGAGCGAGCGAGCGCTCGCTCATGTGGGACTCCTCGCTGATGAAAGCGAGCCGCCGCTGCACCCTGACTTTGTGACAGCACCCCTTGAAAGCCAGAACCTCCTTGTTTATCAATTTGCTTTTAACATCTCAGAGATGAGATGGCGTGCGTTTGCGGAGGAGCGGTTTGTTTTATCTCGCTTCAAAGCCCCCCAACGCGGCCCGCCGCACTTCTTCTTCTTCACCCTCCCCCCCCCCTCCCTCAAAAAGCCAAGTAAAGGTTGTAAACATATGCAGAGCCGCCTTGAAGAGAGAACAAGTCGCTGGATTCCTGTCTGCGTGTCTTCCATCTCTCAGGGCCTGTGTACTCGCTGAAGAGGCTTCTGACAAAGCAAGGTGGCGAGCGCCGCATTTAACAAGCTCGTCCTCCTCCTCCTCCTCCTCCTCCTCCTCTGCAGCTCTGTACTTTTGTGAGAGGCCTTCTCTGTTTCTTTGTCTTGACAGGGACAGCTCCCTGCCCGTTTGATGTCGGCTTGACGGTCAAGGATAATGGTGCGTCGTGGGACCGTTGTCATCCCTGTCAATAGGATGGCCGGGGGGGGAGGGAAAGGAGGGAGAAACAGAGGGGGGAGGCTGTGAATATACCTTTTTTTATGTCTTTTCCATATAAGAAGTGCTGCATTGTCTTCTCCGGACGCCCGATTGGTCACTGAGGTCACTTCATCTTGACGCGTCCTTGCGGTTGCATCACACATTTTCTGACGAGTGTCTTCTTTTGATAATCCTCTTCTCTCCCTCTGAGCCTCGCTGCACGACAAACTTCCTGTCTTCTTCTCCCACACACACACACACATATATATGCACACACACACACACACACACATGCATGCACGCACGCACGTGCACGCTCTCTTCTTATTTTTACATCCACGTCTTCTCAATGTCAAACAAAGCCTTGAAAACTACTGATCATTTTTCTTCTTTTTTTTTTTTTTGTTCTTGTTTGGATTGAATCTAACAAGGATCCTTTTCTCTTTGATGTAATTAAGCTCCTGAGGCTTGATCTGGGCGTCAGAGTTAATTTTTTTTCTTCCCCGGCATCGCGGGGAGCTATCAGAAGACTTCAGATGTCAGGCGCTCTTTCAAGCTCCACGGCACCTCGCTCCTTTTTTTTATCCACCTCGCATAAAAGATTTGGGGGGAAGGAAGGAGGGAAGGAGGGAAGGAGGGAAGGAAGGAGGGAGGGAAAACAAACCGACTCGCCAGACGTGGAGGAGCCCCCTCCCTCCTGCTGCCCGACACCTCCACCGCCCTCCCCGGGTCTAATAGTCCTCCTTATCTCGACGCCAGGATTCCCCAGGCCCCTTTTTGTGCAGCCATCACAATTGCCCACCTGTAGCCTGAGGACAGAGGAGGAGGAGGTGTGTGTGTGTGTGTGTGTGTGTGTGGGACTCCAGGATGCTCTGTGTTGTCTTTTAATGGGAGTTTGGTCTCCGTTGAGCGAGCAACCTGTGTCACTTCCACCTCTCCCCCCCCCACCTCCCCTCTTCTATCACTAATGACGTGTCAGAGGACACCCACGGCGAAGGCGCCCTCGTTTTCCACGTGGCAAAAAAACGAAAAAAGGCAAAAAGCTGTCCGTCGCCGCCGCGGAAAAAGGAAAGCTGTTGATGGCAATTTGTACGCATCGGTTCGGCGGTCGCGGGGAGAGGAAGCGGCCATCGGGGAGCCGCAGAGGCGCCCTCGCAGGAGTTGGTAAAAGATGGAGGCGAGGCGCCTGAAGCTGCCCGTGTGCTGCAGAATAATCAGCGAGGGTCAATTTCATCGGCCCGCTTGAAGGACGCGTCGGTGTTTGCCACCGTGAGCATCGTCTGTGAAGACAGTCACAGTTCAGGGGGGTGGATTATGTTTGAGGAAGGAAATAAAGAACCTTTTAGACCCCAAAGACTGAGAGATTGTTGGATGAAACTGTATCAGAGCTTGTTTTATGGGGGGGGGAGCCCAAAACTACTGTATTTAAGTAATATACAAGTGAATATATGGTTTGGTAGATGAGAAAATTCAAATAGTATTCAAATAGCGCCAATGGACGCCAATGGGTCCTCGCCTGAATGTTCTCAGTACTAAACCCTTTCTAACTTTGTCTAAAGTCAAACTAATAATCATCCTGAAAGTCTTTTCTTATAGTTGGACCTGAAACCTTTTCATCTTCATTTCCTCTTAACCAGAAACATGTAGACTGATATTTAACTAAATCTCACATGTGTTCCTTTATTATAACACCACATTATTCAAACAGCCCTGGTGGCTGCAGAGACACACACTTGATAGTTTGGGGGTGACATCTTGGAGGGAAAGGGCCTGAAGATAGTTTTTCACATTAAAAGACGAAAGCTGGGAGACGACGGCGCGACTCGTCCGGACCCCGAGCCGACAGACGCTCAGCCGTGTTCAAAGCGTAATCTCCAACCTCTAGGTAGCGCCGCTCATGCTCCAAACAAGAATCTCCATTAGAGAAGGAGAAGGAGGAGGTGGAGGAGGACAGAGGAGGAGAGGAGGGGGAATAAAGGCACATTAGACAGACAGTTCCTCTCAATTGCTGAAACAATAAGCCCTATTTATCGCCCGTTTGAAAAAAGGTTTGACGTGGCGGCGAAACAGAGGCGGCTTTCATCTCCCTGACATATTAAACTGTCACAGTGCTTAACTTTAAATTAAGGTGACACGCCAGTGACTCGGGGATGTCACTAATAGTGCAATGGCGACCTGCTAATAGAAGTACAATATGACACGTTTGCTTTAACTAAAACCTCCGCTGTCAGATTACACCAGTGACATCTTAAACTTTTTTTTTTTTTTTTTCTCCCCAGTACATTCAGACGTGACACTTGGAACAAATGCAATTTTGGCATTGAGAGCCGGGGACAAAAGAAGGCGTCGCGATGCCGAGCGTCCTGAATGGCATTGTCACGAGGTGTCTCCGCATAAAGGGATGACATTCTCTTGCATTAGGTGGATGTAATAAATCAAAACAGTGTGTGTGTGTGTGTGTGTAAGCGCAGCGTGAGCATCTTGCCCCCTTGTTGTCTTAAGCGCTTTAGCGATGGCTGCCGCAGAGTTCGGGTGGAGGTGGAGTGCACCCATATGTGTAAATATGTAGGTTTTTGTCGCTGTAATTGGTGAAATATGAAGCCGACGTCTTCTTTGTGTCGCCCCTGAGAGACAATGGCGTCGCTGCGGCGCCGCGATAGCCGGGGCCCTGTCGTCAGAAGGGGCCGTAACCTTGGATTAGTCGACCGGTTGAAGCGCGCTCCCTTTGTTTGGCGTGTCACATGACGGGTTCTCGCCCTCGAACACGCCGAACAATGCGTGTCGGGGATCGCGGATACCATGCGTGATGAGTTTTATTGTGAAAAGATGACGTTTTTCTTGCAATAGGTTCACGCACAACATGTCATTTATATATTTATATACATATTATGAGGCGCATTGTGCCGTGCGTCTGCTCATCGGTTCAAATCCCGCCGAGGTCGGGCTGGTTTAGTCGCTCTACGGATCCATTAGACGACTTTAATGGATGTTTTTGCATTTATATTCCCGCTCAACTCTTCAGGCTAGCAGCTGTTTAGCGCAGCTCGCTTCCAGAGTTCTGGGTAAATGGTGCTGAAAAAAATGAGACAAACTTCACTCGCAGTCGAAAAAAACAAACAAACATGACGAGTTGGGCTTTGTGCCCCGGCTCACTAATCCATTACTGGTGGAAAAACACATTTTCTTCTACTTTTCTCTCCGACTCTGGCGCTATTTTTAGTTTCTGAGCGCCACCGAGCAGCCGCTGTCAGTTTCCTCTTTCCCCCACTGATTGCGTGGCGCTCTTTAGAGAGGGCTCGACTCCTTCCCTTGACTCCTGTGTCCTTCACACCGACACGTTGAATTACGTCTTTACAAACTGTTTGTTTTTTGGGGCGATTTTACATTTACTTCAATAAAGTCCTCTTAGCCTGCGAGACGCTGACTCCACCATCTACGATTCCAATTAAGTGAAGGAGGCCGGGGACGACACGGGCTGCCACACACACACACACACACACACACACACACACACACACACACACACACACACACACACACACACACACACACACACTCTAATACACATTCAAGCCCTCACTCACACACACACAGCTGTATTTACAGCCATATGAGGCCAATAGGAATGCACACACACACATACATGCACACACAAACATTCACACAGACACACACGCGGTCTTACATTGCACATTAAAGCTCTCGCTCACACACACACACATCTGTATTTACAGTCATGTCAGGCCAACAGGAATGCACACACACACGCACATACACAAGCACAAACACACACGCACACAGAGCTGCTGCGCTGTCACACACTCCTGCTGAACAAGCCACGGTTACACATGCACAAATGTATGTAAGCACATGAAAACACACAAGAAAAACAGACACATTTAAAAGGGACACACACACACACACTCTTTCTCTTTCGTTGCACCCAGAAATACACATTAAAACTCTTCGCTCACACACACACTTCTGTATTTACAGCCACGTGAGGCCGACAGGAACGCACACACACACAAACACACACACACACACACCCACACACACACACACACCCTTCAACCACCTCACCCGGTCACTGAGCTCCAGAGAGCGTGGTGGTGGGAGGACCAGCAGAAGTAGAAATCTTAAAGTTCTGCACAGGCGTCAGTTTACTCTCCACTGAGCTCAGTAAACAGGAAGCACCCAGATTATGAACCTCCTCAATCAGCTGAGATAATCTCAGCGCCGCCACAATGAGACTTTGTGAACGTGCACAATTTAATACGTAAATATTTGACGTGGGAGAGGGAGCGGGGCTGTTGCATTATGTGAAGAAACACAAACAGCCCGAGAAACGCTGCGTCACTGCACACACACCCTGTTCAACTCACCTGCACACACACCCTGTTCAACTCACCTGCACACACACACACCCTGTTCAACTCACCTGCACACACACACACCCTGTTCAACTCACCTGCACACACACACACCCTGTTCAACTCACCTGCACACACACACACCCTGTTCAACTCACCTGCACACACACACCCTGTTCAACTCACTTGCACACACACAACACACACTTCTACGTGGTTACACGTGTAAAATATGCACTTTTACCTGGATACTAATGTAAAATATGCACTTTTACCTGGATACTAATGTAAAATATGCACTTTTACCTGGATACTAATGTAAAATATGCACTTTTACCTGGATACTAATGTAAAATATGCACTTCTACCTGGATACTAATGTAAAATATGCACTTCTACCTGGATACTAATGTAAAATATGCACTTTTACCTGGATACTAATGTAAAATATGCACTTCTACCTGGATACTAATGTTAAATATGCACTTTTACCTGGATACTAATGTAAAATATGCACTTCTACCTGGATACTAATGTAAAATATGCACTTCTACCTGGATATTAATGTAAAATGTGCACTTCTACCTGGGTACACGTGTCAAATAAAGAAAAGCCTCTGCGGACTCGTCCTCCTGCTTAGCGTCAGGGCTAATTGGAGCGAGAAGGGAGGGGAGAAAACCTTCAGTAAAATCCCCTAATTCCTGGATTATAATTTTAAAATATTCCAAAATGCTAATCAGGGAATTGCAACCAACAAAGGGATAATAAGACGGTCATCCAATTACCGGCAGCCCTCCCCCTCCTGCTCACAGAGGGGCCTGGACGGACCCGCAGACTCGCGCTCTCTTTTTTTTTTGTGTTTTATTTAACTGAGGACGGAGCGACGGCGCTCAAGCTGTGAGCCCAAAAAAAACCACCGGCCTCTCTCTCTCTCTCCTGCGTCTGTCTGTCTCACAAATATGTTAATCAGGGTCCAGATATTCACACACTTAATTAGCGAGGGGGGGCCCTCGGTTTGTTTCAGGGGGGTGAGAGAAAAGGGGGAGTAAAGACGGAGGGTGAGAAGGTTTTTTTACTCCTCAATGGCGGATTTAAACATGGCCTCAAGGTGATGAGGAGCTATTGTTCACTACTGTACCCCCAAATGAACTCCTCTCCCCTTCCTCTCCACAGATTAGGCTGTCATTTGCCGGCGAGCGTTTCCATTTTGGGACGTGAAGTGATTGCGCTAATTGAAGTGGCGTTCATTACATTAACATACGACACGTCGCAGGCCGGCTGTACCTACGACGCAGATACGGAAGCTCAGGAGGAGGCAGAGGGTCGCTTTGTTCAACGAGAGGGAGGAAGACGCACGCCGGCTGCCTCAATCGGCAGCATTAGACGTGAAATTAGACACTTTTTTTTGACATAAAGGACACTTTGACGCGTGTGCCACATTAACCTGCTGGACTCGCGGTCAAGGGGCCGAAAAGTAAAGATGTGAAGGGAAAATAAGCGTTTATGATTTAAAAAAGGAGTCTGAAAGAAGCTCGGAGATTCAATTAGACAAAAACACTGAACAGTGGACCTCCGATCCGACCGAAAACACGCCACAGAGGAGATATTAATTTACACATTTGTGCTTTCAATTTTCTTATTTGCCTCCAATAAGAAGGGCCCGATATCACTTACACCAGAATATTATATTGCTCATGTAAATCTCTCTTTTCTTCCTTTAAGAAAGAAGAAAGCAGCTTGGCATATTTATTGGTGAGTCGTGCTGAGCCCCCCCCCCCCTCTCCCTCCTCCAAGATGCCCAGATCTCCCACCGCCCCCGAATCCCTCACACAAACACAATGACCCAAATCCAGCAGGAGGGTCTCGCCGTGCTTCCTGAAGGGGATCCTCTCTCTGCCCCGTGGCTGCAGGTACTTTACATAAACACATCCAAGAAGAAGACGCCGCATATTTACCACTTCTGCTGGAGCAAAATGATTTAGAATCGGAGGTAAAATGCGCAGTAAAAACTGTAATAACCGTTAAACCCTCGTGTGGATTCATTGGCGGGTTGCAGGTGAAGTGGACCCCCTGAACGTACGCTCCCGACCCCGTAAAACACCTGCAGCCCCGCGTCCGGAGGTGTGCGTGGTACGAAGCGCTGCAGTAACGCTGCACAGCTTTCTTTAATGTGCACTCCGCCCTCCGAGCTGTATCTGACCTTCGTGGCCGACATCCACCGACGAGCCGAGCGGCGAGCGGAAAGCGCTCAGAGATTCCCGGGATTTGTTTTTTTTTTGACATGGGTCCAAAAAGCAATCCCCTGGCGTTAAGAGTATGTAAAACATGTTCTCTCTCTCTCTCTCCGCTTCCTTTCTTTACCTACAGCTGACTGGAGCACCAGCTGGTGGCGAGCAGCCAAGACTGCAAGGCTTTTTTTTTGTTGCTTTTACTTGTAGGATAACTGCACCGCTGAACTGCTGAGGGATTTGCTCTGCATTACAGGAACGGGCTGCAGTATAGATTATTAACAGGACCAGTGTGTGGGCGCGGGCTCGGGCCGCTTTTTACCAGAGTTTGTGTTGCTTCGTGCTCTCTTCATCCCATTTTCTGTTTTTTTTTCCCTGCGTTTTTAATCTGCATCTCTCTGCACATCTGATTGTTTAAATTAATTTGCATGCATTCAATTCTCTAATCCCCCGCCCGCCCCCCCTGCTGCTATATAGTTCATATACGAGAACAATCCTCATCTTTGTACAATTATATTTCCAGATCTTTGGCACCGCCAGATGAAAAGAAAAATAACCCGAGACATATTTGAACCCACGTGATCAACAACGCCTGCAAAAAAACATCCAAACACGCTGTAATGACGGCTGAAATATCCACAAATTCAAGCTGCAATTGTTTTAATTCTCTCAAATCTATGCAGTTTAAATATTTGTAATATTTCATCCTATAGGACAAAGAGTAGAAAGTGATGGTTTCAGTCATTTAATTGACTCTTGAAGTCAGTAATAAGCAGGAATGTTGGCATCAGCCTCCACTCACCACTGGATCTGAACTGGCAGCTTAAGCGGCTCAACTCTAATGAATTCGGCGGTTAAAAGACACACGAGGAACAACAGCAGACGACGCTGCAGCTGCTGGAAGTTAGACCTCAAAGATACGACGAGAGACACGACAATGTAGCAGGACTTCTGCGGAGTCTGCTGCATATTGAAGAGGTTTTAATTTCCAAGATGTGAGAGAGAGAGAGAGAGAGGAACTCTTCTTCCTCTCCGTCTTCAGAGTCATGTGACGTGATCGGGTTGGATTTGTGTCCGTCATCCCGGCGTCCTCGTCTCTCCGCTTCCTGTCAAAAAAAAAACCCGCCGGCGTATTTATACTTTTTGATCTCGGCGAAATAGAGCAAAAAGAGAGAGGAAGAAGGAGAAGAAGAAAAAAAATCTCCTGTCAGCTATTCTTACATAAAATATTAGAATTCTCATTGTTGTGAAGACTCGCGCTGAGAAAGCCTAAGCCTCTTGACTTATGAATTATAAAAGTATCCCAGAGAAGGAGCCTTCTTTTCCTCCGTTATTTCTTATTTATTTCCCCCGCTGACCTTAATCTTAAATAGGTCTCAGAGACAGGTAGGGCGCTGAATGGACTCAAGTGATGAGAGGAGAGAATAGCGGCTAAGCCCACTCCTTCAGAGGGCTCGCCTCTTATCGCTGGCAGGCGACAAACAGCTCGGCTCCGCAGGTTCCAGAGCCGCCGCTGCCAGCCGGCCCGACGCGTAGATTAGTTTACAAGTTTTGGCTGCGACGCCAATTGGATTAAGCCGTGGTCGCGCGAGGGGGGTGTTTCCACATTGTCTGACAGTCTGCATACGGTCAGCGTCGGCGCTGTGATTGACTTATGCTAAGTCCTTTTCCCCTCTTTGTGCCGTTATCTAAAAACACGCCGGGACCAACAGTGTCAGCGCTGCCTCCGCCTGCAGGGCTTTTTTTTTTTTTTAGAGCGCCACCTTCAGCGATCGAAGTCTTTTATTTCACGCAGATAAGGTTGGACTTGTCTTTTGATACGGCAAAGAAAAAAAAAGGGGGGAACTCGTGTCGGTACGGACGGACGGAGGCCTCGACGCTGAGCCGTAATCACAACAAAAAAGCCGCTTTTATGGTCCGTAGAAATTGGCCGGCGTCTCCTTTAAGAGGTTTTATTTGATTAAGACGCAGGGCGCGACTTCCTGGGTAATATTTATCCCGATCCCTGGGCTTGTGAATCATTTATGCGCTCCGAAACCTCGGAGTCAAGCGAGTGAATTAGGCCCCGTGATAATAAACTAACCTCCTGCTCGGGCATTGTCTCTTGTCAGATCAGAGGAAGAGGGTCAAGAGCAACTGGACCTCTAGGGCACCCGAGGGACTACACGCCCCCCCCAAAAAAACCCTAACAGCTCTGCGGTGGGACCGCCGCAGAGGCCTTTAATTGTTATTTCAGCGCCCGCCCCATCCCCCCCCCCACACACACACGCACACACACACACACACACACCGCGGCGTCCGGGCAAACAGAACGGTCCTGATCGCCTCGTAATGAGCGGCGGCGTCCGGAGGGAGCAGGCCAGTGACTTCCAAATACATTGCCCTTGTTAGCCGCGTTTGGCGCGCTGCTCCGTTGTTACAGATGTCGGTAATAGAGCGCTAATAGAGATCCATTACCCTCAGGTTGTGTGTGTGTGTGTGTGTGTGTGTGTGTGTGTGTGTGTGGCAAAGAGCCCCATAAGATTACTACACTGGCTGACCTCTGCATCCCTCCAAAACGCATTATTTCATCCCGTGGAGCCCAAAGGTGGCGTTGATGAAGACGCCGATTCGATTATCGCGTTGGAAGAGGATTACGAGGATGATATCAGGAAAGAGAGGAAGCAAAAAGCAAAAGCCGGGGAACAATAGAATAACAAATTGCACGCTGCCCTCAGGACAGAAGGTAGACAGAAACATTAAATTAATGAGCCCAGAAGAACTTTGTCACAAATGAACGGTGTAAATACATTGATCTCCTCTACTTCCTCTCTCCTCCGCAGCCCTAATGATCTCTTCCTCTACCATTTTTACTCTTTTTTCTCTCTCACCGCCTCTGTAAACACTCCTTCCTTTCTTATCTCGCGCGCCTGCCTTCCTCCTCCAGGCTACGGAGCAGATTTTTCATTTAGCTAAAAGCTCGGTAAGAGGTCTACGAGAATGATAATCCTACCACGGGCCGCAGCTGGCGTTTCCGCGGCGCGGATGATTAGTCGGGAACGTTTTGCATTCGACCTGGAGAAATTCTCTCAGTGGGAAGTTAGCATCCGCTTACTGTCTGTTTCAGCGAGGCCCCCACTTACCTCCCTCCACACACACACACACACACACACACACACACTCGCTCCAGAGGAGGCTTTCATAATGGATGATGAGGATCGAGCATTTACCTCCTCCCCGCCTTCCTCCTCTCCAAATACCGTCACTCCCGTCACTGCCGCTCGTTGACCTTCGTCAAATATATTTCTAATTGCTTTTTTTTGGGGGGGGGGGGGGCGACGGTGCTCCACAGGGCCCCGATGCCGGATACCCAGCTTTTTTCCAGCAGGTATGCGTGGAGAGGGATTCCCTCAGATGGAATTAAACAGGAGAAGCGGGTCATGAAAGCACTTATCTCGTTTGTCTGACAGGTTTAAACGTTCATTTTAAAGGCCCCAGCCCTAATTCCCTCAAGCAGGTGTAAGCTTTTGCCGTGGAGGTGTGAATTATATCCAATCGAGCAGATACGCTCGTAATATGATGAGCAAAGCTAAGCTTCTCCAGGTGGAAATTGAATAACTCACGCTTTTTTTTTTCTGGGCGTAATCCAGCCGGCGCATTGTGGAAGACAAACAGAGGAGAGGGGGGGGGGGGAGTCGCTTTGTGCAGAAAACACTTAACAATAAAGTGCATTAGCGGCTCTGAAATCGCACCAAAAAAACATCCAAACTCTGGTGAACGTGGTAGTAAACCCCCCGCGCCCTCATCCAGCCTGTTAGTGCCGTTTAAAGCCCCGCTGAAGGAACACATGGAGCTTCCTGCTCTTTCGGAGCCCCGGGGTCACGTCACAACAGGCCCGCACTTGATGGACAATGTTCACCGATGCAACAAACACAAATGGGTATTTGCTTTCCTCCGAGCATCATCCGCCACCTGGCTTTAGTTATGAATCTGGACGGGATTATTCCTGAGAGGATTCACAACCACGACGGCAAAAAAAAAGTCTTTTTATTCTGATTTTTTTTTGACGATTTCCTGATAATTTCTCACACAAGCGATCCGCGTAATGAATTTCTCGGCGGCAGTCAAACGGGCTCTTTGTGCGGCTCCGCCACAGTAGTGAGCGATCACATAACTCGTGTACGTTTTTATTTATATCCCCGTCGCCACTCGTGCCTATGGACGGCGGTAAAAGGCCTCCACTGTCTCCGCCGCCGCAGCTGCATTGGAGCCAGTTGTTCATCATCCGACGTGACTTTTATGGCCGCCGTTCCTACATTTGTTTTTCTAAAAGAGCTCATTGTTTCCCGCGCTGCCCGGAAGGCAGGTTGTGCTTGTGGTCCGCGCCAATAAAACCCTGTGAACGTATTCCCATTCATGGCGATGAGTAACGGCATAATAGGGAGCTGTGTTCACGGGGAACACTTTGACACGCGATGTTTGTGTCTATAAACGCTTAAAGACGTCCCCGTGAGTCTGTGAAGGGGTCTCTTGTGGCGTCGCTGTCCTCTGGACGTGAGGATCCTCAAGTCCACCCGTGGAGGAGGGTCGGGTTCAACATGTGACTCAGACGCCTAAGTCCTCCAGAACTAAAGAAAGCATCTATTTGGGGTCTTTGTGGAAGCGGCTCCAGGTACACGGCTTCTAGATCGTCACGGTACGATGATGTCACTGCACCGGGACCTGAAATCAAACTCCTACAGTGTTTTTAAAATGGTCTTTTATTCGTCTTTTTGTCAAATTCATTCTCAAAACCGATTATTTTTAATCATTTGAGGCAACTTAATTGACTTGTGTGTTGACTATTTGTTGTTTACAAGCTCCACTGCATGGCTTAAAAGGGAAACAAAGGACAGTGTGTTCGTCGTCTTGTTTATTAAGGAATATTGTATTTTTAAACACAAAAAAAAAAGGTTATGACCGAGCGTCTGTTCTATTTCAGCGACTTGTGACCGCGTAACAAATGTGTAACTTCGGGGGGATTTCTGAGGAGTTCCTCCGACACTGAAGCCCCATTGTCACCCGAGAGGGGAAAACACGTTGAATGAATGCGGACCATGTGACCAGAAGTAATGACGAGCGTGACCCATTTCAGCGCGGGGATAATTAGCCATCCGCGGCCACGGGGCGCTGACCTCCGGAGCGCTGCAGGAGGAGGACGGGGAAACCGGGATCTGAAGCGCTCTTTGTCACGAAGGGGAACAAAACCGCCGTCTGACACGCCGCCGCGGCTTCGGTCACGCCTCCGTGGCGTGTGCGATATGTGCGTGTTCCTTTATGATGCATGCGTGTGCGGAGAGGCGAGCGAGCGGCCTCAGATGCTCGGCGCTGATACGGCGCCGTGGAGTCCGGCTGTGGCGCTTTTACGACGGCAAAGAATCAGATTCAACGAGCTCGACAGGAAGGAGAACCTTCCTCCTGCTCTGGCTTTGATTGCGTCATCACTTCAGGCGACGTCTCGAGATAAAGACTCCGATTCGGGGTTTTTCGGGTGTAATCTTGTTTGTTTTTTTTCCCCCGTCGGACGTTTACGAGTTCTCCGTCAAGTCGCGTCAACTTATCACATTCATCCTCCACTCTTATCGCTTCTGTAATCGCGATATTGAAATAGTTTTTGTGATGGAACGACGCGGCGGATTAGAAAGAAAGTCATCCTGCTTCTCACTCGAGCCAAACCTCGAGGCGACGTCTGCCGCCGCAGACCTCTGGAAACGCTTTCAAAACGACAGTTTTAATGCAGGATTTTGACATTTTCAGGGTTTAAATGTGACGTTAACTGATTCCTTCCTGCTGGACTCGTTCCTAACAATAGTTATTCCTTCAATGAGGCCTTTACAATGACCTGAGCTTCAGGATGCGAGCAAACCAAGTCAGGGAAAGCTTGAACCTTTTGGAAACAGTGCGAAAATCCTTCTGCAACAATTTTAAGTCCCAGCATGCCCAATTCAGACAATCTTTTGTCATAAAA
Organism: Clinocottus analis; assembly: GCF_023055335.1. Taxonomy (NCBI): domain Eukaryota; kingdom Metazoa; phylum Chordata; class Actinopteri; order Perciformes; family Cottidae; genus Clinocottus; species Clinocottus analis. The sequence continues at coordinate 993,455 of NW_027175976.1, forward strand.
TACGTAATATTTTTCCATTTTTAAACCGAACGACACAGTTTTTTGACTGAAACTTCTTCCTAACAGGCCAAGACTTTGTTTTATTGTGATGTTTGTTGCAGGTTCTGATTCTTTAGGTCCTAATCTTTCCAAAAAGGTGTCTTATTGACGCTCCAGGAGGCTTTTTTGGGGAATCTGGCTCATATCATGCTGGATGTTCATAGTTACCATCAAAATATATTTTAAAAAGGATTTTTTTGCAGATATACATATTTTTCCCAAGCCTTTGCTGAACAAAAACATACAATAAACACAAGCATTGGTATTAATTTGCGGTTGCTACGATGACTCAAACCCAGGGGAAAGTGGTCTGGAGACTAAACTGGCTCCACAGTTTTCACCGGGTTAAAACAGACTTCATGTCGAGCCGCTCCGGCGCCGCCTTGCACCTCCATCTTTGGTGAAACACGTCGGCGTCTCGTCTCGAGTCGGGAGAAGAGACGAGATTAGGAAAAAACGGAGAACCTGGCGCCGCCGTAAGCGCCCGCGCGCCCGGCTTCCTCGCCGCCGTCTGCGCTGTAAGTCGAGTGGAGTATCGCACCTACCAGGCAGATCGGGAGGAAGAAAAAAACCTCAAACACCGAGTGCCAAGATCTTTATGTGGATTCCCGCACTTCCAAATAGCTTAGGATAATTCTCCGTCTAAGCTAATACCTGGTGAGGAAGTAAAGCCTGAAGGATGGGATTATTTAATATGGCATTTTTTAAATGTGTGACACGCTAATCACATCTCAGAACAGGAATACTTCAACCATTTAACTTTCGTCAAGGGAGGAGAGACGCTTTTTGGGGGGGGGAAGTAAGCCTTCAAAAGAGAGCCTCCACCCTCCTTTCTCCATCCTTCCACCACCTCAAAACTGCAGAAACCTGCTGCAAAAAATGACAATGACACATTGTGGAGGCTCGGAGGGGGAAAGCGAGGCGCGACAGAGACGCCGCGACCTCGGGGAAGTTTTTTATTCCTGTTGTGGTGAAACAGGGACGCGGGGAGTCTTCCTGAAGCATCAATCCTAGACGGCAGACAGAATTACTCCTCTGTGTCACCGATAATGATTCCACAATCCTCACATATACCGGGCGTCTGAATCTCCTGCGGATTTGCAGGATAAAGCCTCCTTCCCTGCCTCCTCTCTCCTCCCTCCTTCCTTCCCGGATTCCCAAAAAGTTGAACAAGGTGACGCGTAGACGAGCTCTTTGACCGGTTTCCAGACGCTCTCGTCTCTCTATCTCCGTCATCTGTCTGCGATCATTAACGGTTCAACATCTGAAGCGTTGCTATTATATCAGCGTTGGGAAAGTTATTAAAACACACGCGCACACACACGCACACACACACACACACGCCCTCTGCCCTCGCGTCTTTAAAAAAAAAAAAAAAAAAAAGGATGGCGCTCCGATAGCGAGGGGCGAGGAAATCAATGAAGGGCCCGAGAAGCAGCCGGTCTGGCAGACTTGACACGCAACAGAGGAAGGTAAATTATTGGAACTTTAATTACTTTGATCCGTCATGCATTGTAGCATTGTGTCAGGGAAGTCAATGCCATGACAGACGCCGAACAAAGGCCAGCGCCGCATTTTCATAACATCTTCACTCCCTTTTTCCTAATGCCTGATTAAAGCCGGGGTGTCGAGGACCAAAAGCCCCCCGGCCCCCCCTCCCCAAGCCTCCTTGGTTGTTTCCTCCCTTCCTTCCTCTCCTCTGCCTCCATGCACTGATTTAGAAACTCATTTTGAAAGCTCTGTTTACCCAACTCATTACTGAAGTCAGGGATTGAATGCCGGGTCTATTATGGGCCTCTGCAACACGGCTTTACAAACAAGCACAATGCGCCGCGCTATCACCATTATCACATTGTACGGCCCGTAATGTATCGCGCTGCTTTGCCACCACATAAATACAAGTCCCCGTGTTTTCAGCTAAATTAAGAAGAGAGATTTCCCCTCCACAATGAAGCCTGCCCTTTTTTCTGAGTGGCCGCACCGGAAAACAATGACGGGGAAAAGAGAAAAAACAACCACAAAGTAAATGAGCAAGAGTGAGAAATTCCTTCTTTTTTTTATTATCATCAAAGGCTGTACGAAATTACTCCTTTTCCCCCTATTTCATGAATATTCTGCCACTTAGCGTTGGGATGAATCTGCAGGATTGTTCTCGGAGCTGATAAATGGCCAGCATGTGTGGTAATTTAGAAGCGCGCATTAATCTCCAATCGTGGCCCGAGAAGGGAATAAATAGGAAGCAGAAAAAAGGTAATTGATATCTAGCAAATGGGCAGAGCCCCTAAAAAAAAAAAAAAGTTATGCAGATATAACTAAGGCGATCATCTGCGTTATTAATTGCACAAACTGCAATATGTGAGCTGAGAGAAGAGTGCTTTGTTTTAATGCTTCATTCATGTGCTAAGTACGATTAAGCAAAACTGTTGTCTTGAGCAAACTGGAGGGAATAGCTCAGAGAAATTGTCATCAAGAAAAAGGAATGCTGCTCTTGACTGGAGTCTTAATTCATTAGCGGATCAGGGATTTGCTTAACTTCAGTCCTAATCATCCACGCGGCATTCCACTGATGGGTTATATTTCTGTCTGAGTGATTTGTATTTTATTGTATTCTGCAGTTGGGGATAATCCGGCACAATGTGACCAAGTGGGCTTTGAGACTCTCAGCTGCAGAGGACAGTGAGGACGTTAGCCGTTAGCCGTTAGCTTCTGTGACTTGTCCACGTCGGCGTGCTGCAGCCAGACGGGCGTCCACACAACCTGGCATGCAGACTCATAAACAAAACACATGTATCTTATTTTTTTTGCATGTATCTCGGGTTGAAAACCCCAAACGCAAGCAGCATTTACTCCATTGCGTGCACCTTTTACTTCCTACACAACAGATTATGATTACACATACGAGACCAAACATGCTCAGCTCAAAGCCTCCACCAGCTGCTTACATGTAACTGCATCGCTAATACAAATCCTGTAATTTAATCCATATTTACTGACAAATCACTAAAAAGAAGTGATTTTTTTCCCCCCCACATAATAAATGTCCTCAAGTGATGTCACGTGAGTCAGCGTCGGTTTGCTGCGGAGACAAAATATTCCACTTAACTCAATATTTGTGCACATGTGCACATGCAGGGCTGCACAGAAGCACGTGCACCAATTGCAATTGTGTGATTTTTCTCTCACACACCCAAAGAAAAATAATCAAAATAGTGGAGAAATTAATTTGCAAATTGCAAAATTTTGCCCTGGTCTGCAGAGCGAACGCGTTTTCCCTGTTGAGAAAGTTCAGAACCCAAACCGCCGCTCGAGTGTGAACATAAAAAAACTTAAAATGTTATGAACCTCAGACAGAGGGGCGGGAAAAAGAAGAAGAAGAAAAAAATCATACTTCTCCCTTAATTTGTATTGATGGCCTGGAAGAAACCAGCATGCTTTGCAGTTCTGAAAGGGGGAAGATGTTTAAGTGGAGATTAATTCAAATTTCTGCTTGCTCAGTACTTGTAAAACTAAAGCAATTTATATTCCTTCTCTTAACGATCCCCCTTTCTCTGATTGCGGTAATGTAATCTAATTGTAATTATGATACTATCTGAATCATGCAGACCTTAACATGATTGGAGCTACTCATTGCATTAAAAACTAATTTTTGAATAATGATGAAAGGAGCACTGGAAAATGTGGAAGTATTACATTTTTTCTTTATCTCTGTTTTGTGGGGGGATCTTGTTCTCGCCCCCTTCGCTCTCCCCCTGCCTCCCCCCAGCCTACAGTCATAGCTCTGGTATAAATGACAAGGAGGAGAGGATGCGAGGAGGTGGGAGGAGGTGCCGCATTGGAAATGGACCACCCCAATTAAACGTATCGGGCTCATCTGTGGCTGCAGGATAGCGAACAAGTTCAGCGTCGTCCCACGAGGTTCAGCTTATCACAGCGCCTCCTACGCCATCTCTCACCCGCCCAGCACCCTGTTCACCTCACCCGAGAGGGTGAGGACGGAGGGGGGAGGGCTTCTCCCGCCGGAGCGATAAGACTGAAGGGAAACAGTCGTACGACGGCCTGAGAGAGTAGCATGGCTGCTGTTAGCTTCTCAGTAAACCACAACAGCACTTCTGCACCCAGTTAGCGCTAACGGGATAGCTACCTGCTCGCCCCCGTTAGCCGTAACCTATTTTTATCAGAATGTGACTCTTGTAAAATCTCATTTGAGGGGCCACAAACCCAAACGAGTGTGGCCCGTTCACAGCGGCGCAGAGGCCGAGGTGAGCGAGAGCTTTCACGCGCTGAAGGTAAAGCGTTTAGCGTATGAAATGAGGCGCTAATGCACGGAGGGGCCGGCCTAATGGACACGGAGACACTGTGAAAGTCCCTGCCGCCGAGGAACAGGTACAAACCGGTGAGATAACGGCTGGAAAAACGGGGGAAAGGGAATCATGTAAAGCTCTGTTCAAGGTGCAGAGCTCCGGCGTTGTGGAGTCCTGCAGGCAGACAGGTCAGCGCCCGCCTCCCTCTGACACACCAAATGCATTCGAAACCACATTCAAAAACCAAAAGTGCTGATAATCAATTGCCGGGAATGTTCCTCCCGACCCCAGCCGGCTCAGGTGCCGCGCGAGCCGCTGAAATGAAACCAGAATCACTCAAAAATAATCTCTTTTCCACGTTCTGTTCCTGATACGCTGTTTTCCTTATATAACTCTACACCAGCGCTCGTTACACATCCCGAGCGCATGATATCATGGCCTGAGCTACAGCCACTCGGGATCATAAAGGCACTTTGCAAAATTGACTATTTTATACTGCTTAACAATCGGGAAAACAATCCATGTTTACTGTGAAAGTCTGCGTACGATTAATGGTGCATTTGAAGAGTGAAAGGCCGGTGAATGAGAGCAGATCTGATGCTTTGTGCGGACCTTTTATCCCACTAGCTACACATGTCACCATGCATCACCTGAGTGGCACCTGACTGGAGCAGCTGCAGCGTGAACGCTGTCACGAGAACTATCTTTAACGTGGCTGAAGGATATGTGACTCTGAGCCCCGCAGCGCTGCAAGTCCATCTGTGCGTGTGTTTCTTCTTCTTCTTCTTCCTCCTCCTCCTCTTCCTCCGTTAACGCACAGCCACACTCGGGCCGTTCAGCCGTGGCAAACACGCACAGATCCCCGGCTAGCTGCCGTCTCCTGATGCCCCGCTTCTGCCACCTGGGTGCTTCAGTGGCTGCGAGGCGAAGATGTGCAGTGTGTGTGTGTGTGTTTGTGTGTGTGTTTGTGTGCTGAGGGCATGAGCCATATTTTCATGGAAAGACTTGAAGCGAACGCTGAGGCCGCCCTGTGTTTGTGTAAGTATGTCAAAGCGAAACAACCTTGCATGTAGAAACTGTCCTCAGATCAGGAAGTGACAGAGTTTACGGAGGAAAGTGCACGTTTTTGAACACATCTTCATGAGTATGCACGTTGTCATTAATCTAGTTTAAAGACATTGTTTAGTCAATAAGCTCCAAATGCAATTGTGCGGCGCTGGTATTGATGCTGTCACGTCTTCTTTGACTGTATATTTGGAAAAATAACATATTGTTTAATATAAACAAATGTCATGTTGGCTGTCAGAAATAACAAAAACTGCAGGTTACAAAACAAAACAAGTAGAAAATGAACTACTGAATCGATAAGGAGAGTGTGTATTTCTTTATCGTGTGTTTACTTCATGTTTTCTCTGTGAAAAAGCATCGCAGCGCTCTTGAAGTGATCCTGCAGAGCAGAGCCCTCCTCAGCCCTGCGACCCGTCCAAAGCTCTGATGTCATCGCTCGTCCTCTACGCACACGGACGCGAGCGTAATCTCCTGCCGCTAGTCGACTGGGAGGAATGAAGCTGAGCCGTAGGTGTAATTTACTGATGATACCAATCTGACCTCATTGTATTTTTCTTAAGTACCCGGGAATTAGTTTCCGAGGAGCCGAGCGGGGAGGTTTTTATCCAGCGTGGAGGGTCACAGGAGAGCCGGAGCCTTGATGAGACGGGATGATCAGGTTCTGTCTCTTAAGTCTCAAGGGGTTCCTCTCTTCTCCGTATTAAAGACTCCCTGATTGGACTCTGGACACCCTGCAGATGTTAGCAGCTGGGCGAGAGAAGAAAAAAAAAGAGGGGGGAGTCTAATAAACGCGGGGCGGCACACATGCACGCCATTACATATGTTCAGCCGGAGAGACACACAAAGGAAGCACCGGCTATTTCATGTCGATGATTAAAAGAATCTAAACATCGGTTTGCATGAAGAGACAATATTTGCAGCTTTGAGGAAGACGTGTTCGCAGGAAGGCCTGTGATGAACGGAGAACAATTAAAAGTGAGTTTGGGGAGGAGGGGGAGTTGATTCATGTGCAGCCGGCGGAGCAGTCAGGAGGTGAAGCAGCATCCCTCCTCCTCCACACGTCAGGAACCTTTGCCCCCCCGCGGCTGCAGGAGGACACACTTCACCCTATAGGTAGACCTTCTCCAGCGCCGCCGCCTCCTGATTGGCTGACGGGCTTCTCCACTGGCTGTCAACCGCCTCCCTTAAGGGAACCTGGCAGATCTCAAGGAGAAGAAGGGGAAAGGAAAAGGGAAAAAAAAAAAAAAATCAATTTTAAGCTCACATGCCCCACTGGGTGCCAAAGCCACTTCGGGGATTGTGAAGGATGCCGGAGTTGACAGGGTTTGACTTCCAGAGGTAGAGAGGTGACAAACTCCATCACGGGGAGAGGGCCGACCTGTTCTCGGGGACGGCTGACCCGCCGGCGTATTGGACCTATCTGTCTCTCGGCGGCCGGCGTATAGGTACCACGGGGGGAATGAGGGAAAGTTGTTACTGGGAGAAGAAAGAGACTGTAGCATGGCGAGGAAAAAAAAAGAGAAAGTGGCAGAATTCAGGGGTGTAAATGATGAATTACTTTTCATCAAGTGAAGGGAAACATGCTCCGGAACAATCCAGAAAGACTCTGACCTCGTGCTTCAGAGCAGCCAATATCTTCATTCAAGAAGACAACCATGAAATTACACAGAAAATGGGATTGTCATGAGCGGGGCCCTTGAAAAAGCTCGGCGTACAGTCATTACGGGGAGGGGAGAAAGAGCCTTCATCCACACGTCATACCCCGAAAGAGAAGGGTGCGTCCGCGGGGACGGCCGAGAGGGTCGCCGTAATGGAAAGAGGGATTCTGCTGCAGTTTACTCCTCGTCCGGTGTTTTATTCGCGTCCAAGGAGGAAGAGGAGGAAGAGGAGAGTTAACAAATGTTGGCGAGGCGGTGTAATTAAAGAGAGGCAGCGTTTCCTCTCACGTGTGAGAAATCACACAGAAAGAAAAGAGAAAGGTTTGTGAGCAGATGCGTGCACGCCCGACACGCCGAACACGCCCAACACGAAGCCTAACGAGCAATCAAATGATAATTAGAAGGACGGAGAAGAGGAAATATGAGCGAGGCTTTGAATACAAGATGTTCAGGTTCACCTCAGAAACAAGTCGGAGGAAGTTTAGAAAACCAGTTTTACAGGATGTTGGATCTCTTACTTTATTGGGAAGATTTTATGCCTATTTTAATGAATTTTAATGATTTTTGAATCTTAATTATAGTGTATATATATATGTATTAATATATATATATATATATATATATATATGTACATACAGTGTGTGTATATATATATAAATACATATATATTAATACATATATTAACATAAATACATGTGTATATATATATACACATGTATACAGTATATATATGTATAATTATATTAATGAATATATATATATTAACATAAATTAATGTATATATACACACATAATTAAATATATGTGCATATATAACTATATACATACATATGTATATATAGTTATGAATACATATGTATACATATTTATAGTAATTATATATATACATATGTATACATATTTATAGTAATTATATATATATATATATATATATATATATATATATATATATATATATATATATATATATATATATATATATATAAATAATTAGTTAATTAACACCTGAATTATTTTCTAAAAATGAATTAGATCTTTTTTTCTTTGCAGAAACGAGCTGAAAGAGTAAATAAAAATAAATATATTATAAGTGCAGTTCTCTGTGCATCGCGTCACAGGAGTCAAAGTATGAAAATAATAATGCAGAATGTTTTCAAAGAGAAGAAATGATCAGAATTGGTCTTTAAATCTTGTGACAGGATGCTGGTCGTGCTCGTACAGGTGAGCTACACACCGTCACTCAGGAGCTCTGCATGAACAACACGTGCATTGAACCCTCTCCGTGCTGGGAAGACTGGCAGAGCTGCTGGTTTGCAGTGGGAGGCCGTCTCCAAACCCTCCTCCCAGAATGCCGTCTGTGCTCTCAAAGCAGGGAATTAACGAGACGGAGACAAGAAAAAGAAATAGAAGCGATGTGTCCGTGGAAAGTGTTTTGAAGGATCTGTAATTTTCAAAGTGCTCTGCATTTAAATGTCCCTTTTATTCCTAAACAGCCTTAAGACACTTTTCAAAGTGCTCGATTCACATAATTAGATGGGGCCAACAGATGACTCGCTCGCTGCGCCACGCCGCCATTAGAAAGGGGGTCATTCTCTCTGCAGAGCGGCTACTGTTCTCACTTGTCATTAATTTGCCACTTCAAAGCAGCGAGAGCATGTGACACCGGCGACAAATGAAATAAGTTTCACTTATCTCAAACAGCCGCCATTACGGCTGCAAACTTTTCAACTCCAATCACACGCCCGCTCCGGTTTTAAGACGGCTTGTCAGGCGGAGAGGAGGAGAAAAAATAAAAGAAGAAGAAGAAGAAATAACTGGTATCGTCCTCTCTGCTCCGTCTGCACCGAAGTGTGTGAGTTCATTTCATAGCCGGCAGACGAAGAAGAGAAACACCTCACACTCGTATTTCAAACTTCTGTCAAAGCCAAGACGCTCACGCTTTGATTCTTTTTATTCAGTTTTATTTTATCCTCCCTCACGAGGAGAAACGGGGCTTAAAGCGAGCGTCTCTGCGAAGACATCGCGGAGCGACGGCGACCTGATCGGAGAGAACGATGAACGCGAGTAGAGGCGGACTCATTGAGTCATCAACATGCAAATTATTACAGTCTGTTTACACTATAAGATGTGTTAATTATCAGTCAATGCATTACCGTAAAAGTCGTGTTATAAGCCGTTGTAACACGACTGTTACAACGGCTGTAGCCAGTTAGCGCTTTCGCTAGCTCCCCGCTGCTTCTGCCTGCTAGCAGCAGCGCTAGCTGGCTACATCGGGGACAACTACCAAAGGTAGTAGCGGCTTACAACCGGACTTTTACGGTACATTTGCACGTGGAAAAGACCCAGAAAATAACTTTAACCTTCGACCTTCAGCTCCATTAACACACCATGTGTGCGTTCTTTCCGCGGTTCAACGCATGCAAGTGTTTCTGTGTCTCTTGCAGTGGTTTTATTTTACTTCAATGCCTCTCTGTCTCTGAATAACCGCTTTCGCACACATAGCTCTTTGTCGGCGGGCTGCGCGCTCGAGTCCCGCCAAGGTTTCCTCTTTCCTACCTCCGGGATTGTTTGAAACGCTATCAAAGGGCTGGCGTCTCCATCAAAGAGGTGAACTTTAAAGGGTTCCACCTTTTCTTCCTCCTTTAATCTGGCAGGGGTTTGGCAGTCAAAGGTAAATAAGTGTGAAATGGGACATGTGTTTTCCATCCTCTCCCTTTGTCGCACATGTTCTCCTCTCCCAGTGATTAACATTCCACCTACTCCAGGTCCCCTCTCTTGGCGATGCGCGAGGCCTCGTGCCGGTCCGCCTGCCAAAAAACGCTCCCCGGCCACCTGGAAGCGCGGCTGCTTTTCAAAAGCCGACGCTTCCTGTCCATCTGAAATCCATTGAGCCGATCAGAAGCCCCCCCAACGCGCGGGACGACAAGACTCCGCCGCATATATTTACTCTGGAAGCCTTTCGCTCGTCCTGATCGACTGTTTATTGCTCTTCATTAGACGCCGGTGATTATTTGAATAACACGCCGACAGAGACGACCGCTCGAGAACGTCACGAGACGGGGGAAGCGAAACCAAACGGATAAACAAAATGTACTGTTGAGTCACGAGGAGCGTCTTACGCCTCATGTCTTCACGCTCAGGACGGAGCGCCAGCCGGCTCGGGGTTTCCCTCGCCGCCGGCCGCCAGCTGAGCCTTTGGGCCTCTGATGTTGGCAGCGCCGGCGTTTACCTTCCGCCCCAAAAGGTTCAAGAGACGTGCCGCCGAAGGGCCTTCGAGGAAGCCGATCTCCCAGCTACCGCCGCCCCTGTTTGTTTGCTTCTTCTTGTTTGCTTTGGCACAACCCAAATAACCGACGCCGATGAGATTGTTACGGCACGCCGGCGGCCGTCAAGTCGTCTTTTGAGGGCTCCAGAAGAGACTTTGCTCTTGTAACAGTTTGACAAATCTTTTCCACATGCAGGCGGGTAAAAAACACACATATATCTGAAACAATTTGTTCCGTTTGGACGACTTAACACACACCTAAATCTGTGTAGAAATCAATCAAGCCGTCGTCCATTTTGTTTGTTTTTTAACGATGCAAATCTCCCCCCTTTTTTTTTTTTGGACGGAAGCCGCTCGCTCGTCCTTGAGAAGGATTCAGGAGCCGCTCGGGTCGTTATTTTAAATCACGGCCTCGTTCTCTTGCAGTCGCTCTTCACCTCCGTGTTTTGAGTCCTTGTACCTTGGCAGTGGGGTCCGACCATATGGCAGAACTAAGTGTCGATTATCAACCCGTCTCATATATCACACGCATATCCGATAAAGCCGGATATTCATCACTCGTGTAGCACTTTTTTTCTCTCCCTCTCCACTCTCTCTGTTAAGTAATGACAGATGAACAGCCTACCTACAGATCCGCTGATCCAGAAATATCAAATGTGTTGTTATCGCCGTGCCAATCGTCTGTCTTTTTTGTCATTGAGTCGCAAATGTTGCACGCTGGTTGCAGAAGTCTCGCATTTGACGCCTTTTGCATCATTTTTTTGTTTGATGGGACGCCGTCACGGTACCTTGCGAACAGATTCCTGCAGGATAATCCCTAAAAAAATGTTTTAAATATAAAGAAATAGCTGGATTGAACTAATAACTTGTATTTTTTTGCCACAGAAATGTTTAAAAAAATACATACACTAATTATTTAGTCAATCATTCGATCACTGTTATTCAATTCATTGTATTTCTATAGAAATAAAGTAACTACAGCGACATTTTAGCATTTTATTCTAGGTGAGAGAAGGTTTTCCTGTTTTCAGATGTTCCTCATTTCATGTTTCCAAATATAATCTAAAATATGCAACAGCCTCAGCATGGAGATGAGAGCATACATTATCATCTGTCATGTCATGATGATCAAACAGCTTAATGAGTGACATAGATATGATGATTACCTATGTGCCCGTCTTTGTACGGCTGCAGAAAGGCTGCGTTATTAATGCAGTACTTAATTAGTCATAATTTTATACAACTAATTTACTCAGGACGCATTAAATAAACATAGATGTCTAATTAGAATATTGCGTTAAACTTGTTGGATGCCGTGTGCACACACACACACACACACACACACACACACACACACACACACACACACACACAAGTTCATTATCAGCCGAATACCTCCGCTGCCTTGAGCAGAATAGAGCCGGAGCGATTTGCATGCACAAATACTCACACATGTTGTGCGTCTGCGTTCTATACTTTAACACACACGTGGAGAATAAGCTCTAATTCTTAGATAAGCAGGAGAGGAAGCAACGCTGTCGAGGTCAAAGGTTAAATCCACACGGCCGCGACGACAGATGTCGGTGTGTTTTGTGTTTTTAAGCTGAACAAGCGTCAGTGTTTACATTTATTTATGCTTTCTCGTGCCGTTAACGTCGTTATTACACTTGCTTTTATCCACAGAGAGGAATAAATATTAATCGGGTGATTTTCTCGGTCGGTGTTGTTGATTAAAGATGTATAAACGACACATAATGTGGATTTAAAAGGACATAATGTAGCTGAAATATATATCAGACACCAGCGTAACTTGTATACAATAAGAAGTTTGCTTGTGTTTGTCGTGGTTGAGACACGAAACAGACACACAAACAGATCAAGTTTCTTATAATCTTTCTACCAGAAGAAATTCAAATGACAGTTGCAGACGATATCACTGGTTTGTGGTCATTTAGAAATGGTTTTACACAGAGCAACTGTGAAACGTGGTGCTCAGAACGCGTCAAAATAAAACTAATATTTGAAAGTTGTATCTAGAGTGCAGCTTGAGACGATGCTACGACTCAACGTAGAAACACATTCATACGTGCTGAGGCGGCCGTCCACCTCGAGTGGAGCTGGTGTTCTGCAGCCTGCAGCTGCTACCAGCAGCTAGCATGTAGCATTCACCAGCAGCCAGCACGTAGCATCCAGCAGCAGCCAGCACGTAGCATCCAGCAGCAGCCAGCACGTAGCATCCACTAGCAGCCATCAGGTAGCATCCACTAACAGGTAGCATCCACCAGCAGCCAGCACGTAGCATCCAGCAGCAGCTAGCAGGTAGCATCCAGCAGCAGCCAGCACATAGCATCCAGCAGCAGCCAGCAGGCAGCAGGTAGCAGCCGGCTGCTTGCTGCCTGCTGCCTGCCGGCCGCGGCGCAGACGAGCAGTAGGACGGAGCATTAATGAAACGTTAATGGCTGAATTAAGACTGAAAACAACCAATCTAGCCTGGACTCCTGCGCGATCCCATTAGCATCTGCGCTGCGCCACGCTGGGGCAAAAAACGACAACACTACTCACCCCCCCCCCCCTCTCCTGCCGCCAGCGCTCCATCCAGGGGCCGGCGGCCCGTGCAGGTAGAGCGCCGACCATCTGCCTGACCTCTGCTCGGCGGACGCCGGGAGGGCGTCAACAAACCATTTGCAAAAGGAAACGGGGCGGCGGGCGACGCGCCTCGGCCTCCGTGATGGATGAAGTGACATTAAGGGCGATCTCGGCCGGCCGCCATGTTGTTTTCATGCAGGAGTTTGTTTGCGTCGCCGTGTTGCTCTCGTTGGACCAAACCGAATATCTGTTAATTATCTGCCATCATCCTGACTTTAACGCGTTTACGTGCTTCCCCTCAGACCGGTCGTGCATTTAAAAGTCGGCCTTCGGGGCTTTTTTTTGTGACATCCATCTTCGGCGACGGCGACCTTTGGACTCCTGTCTCTTTAAGAATTAACCGAGAGGTCAGCGCCCGTCTCCCGTCCGTCTGCATGAGCGTCGCTCAAGATCACTCGGGTTAAATCTTGATTTGGATTTTATTTAATTACGAGTATATGAATGCATGTCTTGCTTTGCGGTAATGCTGTTATTCTACATCACGGGAAGTGTAATTGAGACCACACAGGGCATTACAGGGCAGCATTACGGCTGAGGAGCTGAGTGATGTGTCTGCGCTCCACGCGCTGCTCCCTGTTTCTTAATTAGAAACTTAGATCACAGCGTCGGGCCGAGAATCACACTCGCGCGTTTCCTTTTGCGTCTGGAGGAGGAGGGGACGGTCAATACGTCCGCTCACAAACATCCACAGATACTTTATGGTGCAGAAGAGGAAAAAACAGAAAAACCTGAGGAAGATACATTAGAGCTCTTAACCTGGTAATGCTCTCTAATTGGGGGAAGCTGTAATCGGTTTAAGCATTAATCAGATTTCAGCCGGTTGTGGTTAAGTGTTGTGCGAATGCGAGGTTTCCTGTCGAAGTATGAAAAGAGTTTTTGTCGGAAAATAAATGTGTTTGTGCCGCCGGGGGCCCTCTGGAGCTCATTATGTGATCATGATGTCTTAGATTCAATGACCAAACATGCACTTAGTGATAGTAATGCTCGCGCCGCACGCTGTGGGAGATCCGTCTCTGCGAGCGGGAGTTCGGGGGTTTCATCCTCGTGTTCCACCTTATACATCACGCTGAGTTTATTGACATCGCGGGTTAGATTGGAATATCCGTTACGGTAATCTCTTTAAAGTCAGCGGGCGGAGGCGGAGGGCTGGTCGCGTGACATCACAGGGGGTTCGCTCAGGTCGCTTTTCAGGTGTTGAAGTCGGAGAGCGGGAAGCTGGAGGAATGTGAAGCATTGTGAAAGTCCCTCGTGCGTGAAAACACATTTTTGTGCAATAATACGTCCGTTAATCAAAGCTATCCTTCACAGAGATACTCTTAACATATGTTATGTATTAAATTACAGTGTATAAATACAGTTGCAATAAGAAAATACAACTTGTTATTATTTTTTTGCAAAATATTTATTTTTATTTTCTGTGCACTATCATAATTCAATACACCACTAACACATATATGAATTTATTATCTATGTTCACAAGAGTTTTCTGCACGTTATACCTTTTTAAATTATTCAAATAGGCCTTGTGTTTGAGGAGATAATCTGAATTTAGTACGGGGATTTAGTACGGGGATATACACCATTCGGATTTTCAGGAAAGCCCTCTTAACAAAGCAGTTTTTTTATGGTTTTAATGTTTTTTTTTTACTGCAATATAAAAGTCCTGCACCTCTTTAGAAACATCACAATCATGACTAAAAGTAAAGAGAACTAGATCACGTCTTTAGTGCAGAATGACACAGTCATGACCATGAAAACACCATTTACATTTTAACAGCCTCTACCTGCAGCCGCTCTGTTACAGAGCTGATCATGACTTCCTATTTGCACCGAGGAGCTCAAGACTTCAATGCTTTTCACAAGATATAGTCAAATTTAACCAGCTTGGGTTTTAAATCAGCATTTATTGATGAGGTATCCCCATTTTAGGCCTTTTCTGACATTTATGATGTGTTCAAAGACCCTCGTTTTTACAGCTTTTTGCTTTAATAAGCAGTTAAGTTTGGCAATGGTTGAAAAACAAACATGCTTTTCTAATCCGCTCGTGGATTTTGAAGTTCACATAGATGTAAACATGATAAACTACTCATGCAAAGTTGGAAGCGTTTGTCTATAACACCATTTGAACTAGTTGGCCGAGATCAAAGCCCGGCGGTTTGAACCCTTCAATGCTTTTGTTATCTCAAAGTAGTTGTTGAGTGACATAAATTGGCTTTCTGACCATCAGCCGTCGGGTTTTAAGTCGTCCAATGAGAGGATTTCATCCCGCAGAGCCTCCGAGTCGGCCATCTTGTGCGGTACGGCACGCTCGCGTGAGGAATCGAACTCGTGAAAGACGTGACCCTCGAAAAAAAAAAAGGAGGGATGTTTTTTTTGTTTGTTTGCATAATGCAGAAAGCGTGTAAATATGAAAGCAGCTTTCACTATTGTTGAAATCCACAGGCAGTGACTGCCAGCGTGCACAGCGGTATAATAGATGTAACGCCGCCACGGCTTTCAGAAAACAAGACCTGGGGAGAGAGGAGGGGAGGAGGAGAGGGGGGGAGAGAAATCATATAGATGGAGAAGAAGAAGAAAAGGTTGTCACCTTCACCTTGCGTACTTGTCATCCGCCCAGCGTCAGGTCATTAAATTCACATTAGGCGTCTCTGAGGGACCTTCGGATGCTGTTAGTGCACCTAGAGCTGTGTGGCAGTAAAAAGAATCACAACTTGCTGCTCTTCTCGATGGGGGGAAACACACATGAAGGCAGCTATGCGGCACTTTGCATCCTGACGCTGGATCATTATGCTCTCTCATGTCGGGGCTTTTTTTCCCTTTTCTTCCCGGGGTCGATAATGGAGACCCCGGGCACAGCGGGGACGACGGCCATGTCCATTTGTTCGTCCCCAGGAGGACGGGGGGGGGGGGGGGGGAGCTGGATCCGAGTCAAAGTTTTTGAGATCGCCGCCACTGAGACGGCATTAACTCTCTGCGTCTCCTGGGCTCGGGCCGCCTGAATCATTTATTAACGGGGGAAACCCGCGACGGACGTCTCAAAATGTCGGATCGCGTTACGCCCCGTGTCCTCGGATCATCCACGGGAACGACGACAACAGAGAGGAAGGTAGGCGGGGCGGCACTTTGTCATGTGGAGCGCTAACGCACACGTCTGTCACCGCTGTGAGGCGGGAAAGAAACCACAGAGAACCAGCAGAACCAGCACGTTATGGTTTAATGGTTATTTATATTGATCCAAGGTTACATTTATGTGTTGCATCCAGGGAAAAAAACACTTTATCAACCAACTGCATTTATAAATAGATAGATTGGATCATTGCAACATGATTTCTGCAGGAAAACAATAATATTTCATTATAATACTGAATACTACATTACAAGCTTTTTTACTGGCCAGAGAGGATGCAAACTAACACATATAAATCAGAATACTCTCATTTGAAATGACCTTTAATTAAAAGGTGAAACACAACTGCATAACTCCATGAATACAGAATATGCCATGTTACGCCTGCAGAAGTCTAAGTCTCACATTTTATGATGAAGAATCAATTTAAAAGAAGATAACATGTGTATTTCTTCTATTATTTAGAGTTATTATGATGAGTGACTATTGGCTCCGCCCACTGAGATTGAACCAAACCAATGAGATCACGTCTTCCTCACCGGATTAGAACCAGCGACGCTTTGTTTTGCTGCATTAAATGATTCTACATTTCTGTGATGACTGGATGATTATTCGTGGGAGGCGTTTGGGCGGCGCGATGACCTTCCACGTGTTCATCTGGCCACGTCTGACATTGGCCACCGCCATTTGCCCGCATATTATTGTTTATGAACGGGCGCTCGGGGGGGTTTATAGGTTGCTGTTGGACGGACAGCTGCTGTGTTTGGCGGCTGACCAGAGGCCTAATAACTACGGCGGGGAGAGAGGGACATTACCTGCGAGCAGCTGCCATGCGGTCGCCCGACGATAACCGTCCAAATGTGAACGCAGCCACTAATAATGATTTGAGCTGAAGCGTTCGTAACCTCTGGTCGCGTGTCTGCAGATGGATGCACACCACAGATGAGGAATGCATGTTCTCCACGTCACTGAGATCTCATAGTTTGGTGCAGAAGTCTTAACCCTCCTCCTGTGTTCGGGTCAGCACCGACCCGCTTTAGTTTGTTAAATGCATAAAAGAACCACGTAAATTAGGTTGTTATTAGGCTTTTTGACTTTGTCAGAAATCTCTATTTCAACTAAAATGTATTTTAAAAATGTGTTTTAATATCCCTCAGTAATAGTCAGGTAACACAACAGCTTTTTATTTATTTATATGATTCTCTTGAGGTTAATGTTAACCTTTTTTTTATTAAATTGGGGGGTTTCCTGACAAAGAAAAAGCACCAAAAATATTAAAACATACAGCAGTATGTTTATGGATAAGGAAGCCTAACAAGGTCACCAAGAGATGAGGAACAACTTGACGATAGATCTTAGTTTTAGTGTATTTTACAGCTGAAAACCAACCCACTAACACAAGAGATGCTAACAGAAAGCTAACACAAGAGATGCTAACAGAAAGCTAGCACAAGAGGAGGGTTTTAAGCAAAGCTCTGGACTAAACTTTATCTGATTGCAGAGATTCAGACAGAGCTCCTCTCGGCTGCCGCTCGTGTCAAACGCTCAGCGTATTGGTTTTATCCCTTTTGCTTCTCATTCCTCATCTTTACACATGAGTTGATCGCAGCGGTCCCTCCTCCCTCCCTCCTCCTGCAGACAGCTGTGAAAACAGTGTGGAATCTGTGCAACCCGGCGGAGCAACCAGCTCCTTTGCCGTCTCCTCTGATTTTAACCAGATTTTCCAGGGATATTAGAGGAAACAAAAGACGCTGCACCGTTCAAAAGATAACTTTGATGCCGGATCCCCTCCGCTCCAAGGCAGAGGGGGACATCTTGGACGGTTTCCTCACGTTTCAAAGTGAGGTGACACTTAAGTGGTCCATAAATTTGCATTTGTTGTCGCCGTCTTTAACATACATAATCAGAAACCTCGGTTAAGATGTGGAGATGTGGAACCGAGGAGATCGCATGCTCCTCACGATAAGACTCCTGCCAAACGGCTCCGGCGGAAAGAATTTAAACTTTCTCCTTTTAGCTCCATGAAAACCAAAAAAAAGCAGCAATTTTTTTTTACCAGCGTGCGACATCTGTACAGATAGATGTGAGGCATTTGTCACAGTGACATTGATGCAGAGGCATAATAATATAGTATAGACACAGCATGCCTGAAGACCAACAGGAATCCAGCTCAGCCGCTGCTTTTAAAGTCGAACAATTAACGAAATAAAGTAGAGGCGAGACGCCTCGACGAGTGCAAAGCAGCCCTGCAAAAGATTCAGAATTATTATTATTTTTTAAGTTTTCATGCTAATTATGCTCAGAAAAGTGCATTTTCTTCCTGCGATCGCAAGTTGTGAAGGTGTTGCTTGCTCGTCCCTTCGAATTCTGCAATTAGTGCCGCGGCTGTTGCTGTGTCATGTATTTGTGTAACTTGCTTTTGTCGAGTTTGTGCAAAACAATACAAGGCAAATGTATTAATGACGTTAAAGCACGGTGTGTTTTCTGCTCCGTGCAACTGGATTTATAAGAAACCAGGAAAGGATTTGATGTGTTTTCAGTTTTTCTGTCTTTGTGGTTTAGAGTTTTTCTTTGTGAACTTCATCTTTCTCTTCTCTCGTTTGGCCTTTGCATCTCCTGCACTCGCTAGCTTATACGCGTTAGCCTCGGTAGCTTCAAGACGCCAATGATACCGATGCGGGCATCAGGTTGTAACCACAAAATGTGTTGTGTTACAAAGAACGTTTAAGTTGAGCTTAATATGATGAAAGCGGTTTTCATTTCTTAATTCTTTAAAGAATAAATGACATAACGGTGTCATAGCATGTGTTTAATGCGCTCACTTGAGGGCAGTGACATGTGCCAGTGTAGAGGGTTTATTCCACATATTTAGTGTGCATATACTGTCCCAGTTTGTTGCATACACGCACATCTACACACAAATAAATTCCTGTAAATGCATTGCAGCAGGTGAATAATGTGATGAAGTCAGCGGTCTGCAGGAACGCAGCAGTCACTCCTCGATAAGAAACCTCCTTAAATAAGCACGAGCTGAGAGAAAGATGTCAAAATACACACTGCTCCCTCCCGGCTGCTGGACGGGCGCAGGCCTCGTTTTATTCCAGCCCATGTATAAAACACAATGTGGGAATAGGTTCCACTGATCTATCCCATCTAATATGCGACTTTCTCTCCTTTTTTTCCCTTACTCCTTTTCTTTTTTTTTGCTCATAAGTTGCAAATGGCTTCATTAAAACAAAAGCGCGACCATAGGGAGCACATAAAACATGCTGCTGCTACCTAATATGGTATTTATGACCAGGGCTAAATGTAGAGTGAATTAAACTTTAAAGGATTGCAGTCAGGTAGACTCGCCGACGTTTGTGGAGGAATGTCCATTAAGGAGATGAAAGAAGAGGGGTGTGTGTGTGTGTGTGTGTGTGTGTGTGTGTGGTGGAGTGTTATTCCCCCATGGCCGCCGGTGGAGCGTCAGCTACTCAGCCAGACGGCTGGCTGGACCCAGACACCTTACGACCGCATGTGAAATGAAAAATCGACTGACTGTTTGGCCCAGGAGCCCCGGCCTCCTGTATTTACAGAAATAATTAAAACGTAATATCATCAAAAGTGACTTCTCCCTCTCCCCTCGCTGGAATCTCCTTGTTCCCGTTGCCTCGCTCTCCGTGAAAAGAAGTTTTCATCTGCCGGAGAAAATAAACCAATTAACGGCCGATGCGGCCGAGACGCGACAAACGGAGGTTTTATGTCGAGCGAGGCGTGATGCAGAATGCTTATTAGAGGACAGGTCTAGGTCTAAATAATCACTACACACCCGTGGAACCAATTCTCCATCCATCAGCTGCTGGATTTCCCAGTGGGGACGCACACAGGAACAAAGGCCTCGTCAGCTGCTCCGGAGGCCGCAGCCGCAGCCGACACGCAAACAAGCTGCGATACAAAGTAAAAGTACAAGTTTCTAGGTTCTTTGGTTCGGAGGACGCATCGTGTGCCTCAACACACTGAAGCGCTGAGCCTTATGGGAAAAGTTCAGCAAGCATCAACCGGCTACAGGGCGCTTAAGCTGGTTTTATAACTCTGATGATGCATGAACGTCAGTGGCCGTGGTTTTTGTCAATACGCCTGCATATTAATAAAACAACAACATGATGCAGCATGATTTGCACAAGACTGAAACCTCTTCACGAGAACGTTTTCCTTCACAATAAAAGCCCCAGAACATTACTTCCTCAGAATCTTTTTTTTTTCCTATTAATGTTTAAACATGCAATATAATAGTTTACAGTCAAAACAGGTCAAAATAATCCAAGAAAACTGCAGCACTCAAACACTGCACACACAAGAGCACGAGCCAGAACAAATTATATTAACTACTGTACAATTCGGCAACTTTTATTTTCTCAACTTTGAACCTGCGCAGCTAACCTAGCCAAGCTGCGCAGAGGCTGCTAAGCTAGGTTAGCTGCGCAGTGACAGCTAGGCTAGGTTAGCTGCGCCATGGAGGCAGTGAGGTAAACAACAACACAAAAAGCCTAAAAAAAACAGTTAACTCACCCAATGTTGTTCACTTAATAGAGACACAGTCCATCCTCCTCTATGATGACAGGTAAGAAGTGCTTTTCATGGACGCCAGTGATGATCCCCTACATGAAAAAAAAGGCATAACGTGAATTCAAGTCCAGTTCATCAATAAAAATGTGTTGGAAAAAAATAAAACAATATCAAAAGAAATGAGCCATGGAGTGTTAAAACAGTAAACATAACTTGTCTGATGTTCCAGCATCTTCTTAATCCAGCTCGGTAGCTTTCTGTTGTTGACAGAAGTCATGCTGGCACATTGACCAATCACAGCGCATGTTCATGGTCACGCGGGCCCTGCGACCAATCACAACGTCCACAATGATAGCAGGTACTAACGCTAGCTAGCTGGCCGTTAGCATGCTGTTTAACGCAGTACTCTAGCGTAGAGAAACAACAGGTGAGATCTCATTGGATGAGCGCTTCGTAACTAGCTGTCAATCAAGCCGAGCTGAGGAGCAGGAGACAGGAGCGGACGTGACGACATAAGATAATATGGACGCGTGAACGTTGACGCATGAATGGTGAAGCATGAACATAATATATATTTTGTTACTGCAGCACTAAAGAGATGGAGTTTTTACTGTCAAGAGATCAGTTTTAACATTTTTCATTTGTGCTTTTTGTGGTGTTATTTCAATTTGTGTGTGTATATTTTTGTATTTTGTTGGCCCATCCAATTTGACCATATTGCATAACACAATAATAAAAAATATCATTTTCATCACTATAACAAAAGCATTCGATTCATCACATTATCTCAATGGCAGGCACACTTTGTGGTTTAAGCTTATGAGACGGGGGCATTTTTGCAAGTATGTAAATACGTATCCCAGAGCAGCTTCTTGATTCTAAATTATTTATGATCTGAATTCATATTGTATATTTATATTTATGTAGTGTCAGATTGATATAGGGTAAGTCAAAATAAGGTCTACAGAAACTAAACAAATTATTTCCCTGAAAACATATTCATATATTCTTCTTTATATTAGTGTTTGTTTGCCTCACGGCGAACCAACAACTCCAGTTCAAAGTTGACCTAGTTTCAGAATTACCAGTACAGATGTGATCAGTGTGGAAAACCCACTCAGGGCTGCCAGTAAGAGCAGAGATCCTGCTGCACGCTGCACTCCTTTACAGAGAAAGCGTTCAGAGAAAGCCGTCAACGCTTCTCACGCTGACCTGTAGAGGAGCGAGCGAAAGGATTTTAATCTTTATTTGTTGTTCTAGTAAAGAGCCGTCTGCAGAAACAAAAGGTGAATGCATGAATGCATGACCTTGGCTTCCACTTCCCCGTGTGACAACTCCATCTTGTCCCTCCGCTCTTGTCAAAAGCATCATATTTTATACATCGAAGTCCCGTCTAGTGATTCTGCATGAGGGATAACACAGGTAAGAGGGTACATGTTGAGATCATGCATCTTGGATAGCCCCTGTGAGCTGTAATGGCTTACATCTTCACTCTCTCTCTCTGCTGTCTCCCCTGGAGGCTCGCCCACCTTTTTAACGTTCTTGCTCACAGATGGGGGCGAAAAAAGGTTTCCCTCCTTTTTGCTTCTTTTTTCTTTCACGTGACCGCGTGTTGAATGTAAAAATTTGTGACACAAAGTGGCTCGCGGTTTCATATTTGTTTAGCGGTGACTGGCGCGTAATGGCACGCGCTCCGGTATCCAGACCACCGGAGGCGGCGCATCGGGGACAACCTGGGATCACCGCGCTGCTGATTAATGCATGGACCATGTGCTCGCTTTGCGGGGACAGACGGAGCCGGCGGTAACAGAGGAGGCGCTCCGACGGGAAGACATCCTCTGCTCCGTGAGGAAGGGCGGAGGCCTCCACAAAGACATTAGCTATTCCGGCGTTCGTACCGGCTACCTGTCGACGGGAGCCATCTGGCATGTGCACGTTAGCGCCACGTTAGCACCACGTTAGCATCCAGATGCATCAAAAGTCAGATTTACAGGAAAATTTGCAGAAACAGTTAGACCCTTTTGTGTATCACTAATGGATCTCAACCTGTTGGTTTCTTCTTGGCGTTGATTTTCTCAGACAATCCTCGCGTCAGCTCACAAGCTACCAGCCTTATTTTTTACTCAATCTAACTGCTGACCTTTATCTCCAATGTAACAACAACCAAACAAAACGGTTTGTATATCCGTGACATGTTCCCGTGTGCAGCCGGGCGCTCATGCCTAATGGATGAAGCTCTCGGCTGAGTGTCCATCCCAGGTGACCGTGACATGTGACGACATGCAGACAGATTGCAGAGCACTCGAGCCTTATTGTGTTAATATGAGCATGTCTATCTTTAGGCGGCCATATGAAGTCCAGAGGGGGCGGAGAAAGTGCACAAAATGCTTGTTTATTTGTATTTTTGTGTGCATCCTGAGTTAACACTATTGTTAATAGACACTGCATTTATGAACCTTTAACAGCATCCATGTGTTGGTGAGACAACTGCTTTGTTTACATCTGGATCCCAGATTGCGACGCTTATGACAGATTTACCTCAATCACATCCCACACAGAGTTCATACACACCCCATGAAGCTTTATCTGCAGCATGAAGTCATTCCTCAGTCCCATTTCATCTCAGACCCGCTCTCATTTTGATCAAAGTAGTGACAGACAACACAATACAAAATGGGGTTTTTGACATTTATTTACATGTTTCTACCATTTTATTCATATATTTTACTGCTTTTGTGAATCGAAGACCTTTGATGAACCAATTTCCATCACCAAAACACTTCATCCACATGAGTAAAGGTATGTTTTTACAAAAGATTTGATACATTTTTCAACTTTAAGGCCATATTATCACTTTACACTCATTATATAGAGAGCTGAGATTTTTCCGCAATTGATGTAACACACATGGGTATGTTTCACATAACCAAGAGCCTTTAAAAAGTTGAATTTATCATGTAAAATCGAGAATATAACCTCAGTGCCAAGAGTATTGACCTCAACCAGGGAGCTCCTCCAACACGAGGACTCTGCATGTTTCTCTGCATGGAGACCCGCATGTTCCTCTGCATGGAGACCCGCATGTTCCTCTGCATGGAGACCCGCATGTTCCTCTGCATGGAGACCTGCATGTTCCTCTGCATGGAGACCTGCATGTTCCTCTGCATGGAGACCTGCATGTTCCTCTGCATGGAGACCCGCATGTTCCTCTGCATGGAGACCCGCATGTTCCTCTGCATGGAGACCCGCATGTTCCTCTGCATGGAGACCCGCATGTTCCTCTGCATGGAGACCCGCATGTTCCTCTGCATGGAGACCCGCATGTTCCTCTGCATGGAGACCTGCATGTTCCTCTGCATGGAGACCTGCATGTTCCTCTGCATGGAGACCTACATGTTCCTCTGCATGGAGACCTACATGTTCCTCTGCATGGAGACCTGCATGTTCCTCTGCATGGAGACCCGGCCCCTCTGAGCCTTCACCCTGACAGCGCTCTCCTTAAGCAGGCCGCGTATCCATATTTGAAGGCGCCACCGGCTGCGTAGGTGAAGATGTGAATGCGTAGTGACAAGGAGAGGGCATCAGCACAACAGAGGTACTTAAGGGAAGAGACAACCTCCTCCAGTTAAGGCAAATGAGACTTGTCATCCGGCAGTTGGTGCAGTAATTATGAAAAAAAAGAGAGGGTGCGTTGAATTTCCCAGGGATTCCAGGAGAATGCCATAATGGAGGGAAAAACACTAAGAGTTTTATAAGCCAAGCTGGAGGGAAAAAGAGCCACAAAAGAAACGTTAAAGGTGTCTTAATTCATGCTGCGGAGGTTTTATATTCCACAAATAGCTGGAAAGATATGCAATATTTATCCCAGAGACGTTCTCTTTATTTACTGACCCACGTGCATGTGCACTTTGGCCTGTTTTTGCACGACCAGGACGAAGAGCATCGTCGTGTTTATCCTGATTAGTTGGAGGTTATATCCTGTATATCGATTAGTAGCAAACTCACAGGAAGCGAGCACGTCTGCACCAAGTGTCCGGAGCAGTTCCAGTGCTGCGAGACGACTCTTTGACCCTTTTTCACATCAAATACAATATCCCATGTTGTTATTTCCCCGTTCGAGGACCCGATGAATCCATTTTAATATCTTCCTGCTGCCGCTTTAGATGCTTTTCCACCTTTTTCGCGGTGAATACCTGCAGTTGCTCCGCGCGGTAATCGCTTTCACACATCACAACACATCATCTTTTATCCGCCGTCTCAATTCCCAAATAACTACGAGTGTTTTGCTTTGAAGCCTCCAAACAGCGTGAACACGGCGCTGCCCTGCAGCGGCATCTCCACCTCCTCCACCGACACGTCCCACGGGCGCGCTCCTCCTGCAACGCACCTTATTAGAAGGTGGTTAAATATGAATTAAAACTAAGCTCGCTGTTTACCTAGCGCTGGAAAACACCTGCAGCCCTGTTTTTTCTGGTGGGGTACTCTGTGTTTTCTCTCTCTCTCTCCATAGATTGATGCGTACGTTGTGTTTGTTTACCCTGCAGGAACGTTCATGTACATCTGAGTCTGACAGCTACATCTGCTCAGGGACGCGGCGCCCGCGGCGGCGGCGCCGGTGAAACCGCCGCGGCCTCGCCTCGCTGTGAACCTTTGCGTTTTCTCAGTTCACCTCCAGACCTCGGCCCCTCCCCCCCCTCTTCCCTAAACGCCCTTCGGAGAACACGGATGTAAACCTCGTCCTCTTCTGGGACGCGCCGAAGCTCTGCGAGCTCCCTCAGCGCCGGCCGTCCTGATCCTGAGTGACACCGGAGTCAGTCCTCCGTCACTCTGATGCCGTCAAGGCGGCGGCTGAGAGGAGCGGATGGCCTATTTATACGCCGGTCACCTGATCTCTCGCTCCCCCACAGGCCGGGAATATTAAATTGACAGCAGCATATTTTGAAAATGTGTGATGGCCCTCGAGCCGGCAGACACTCCGGGGGCTCTGCTTTTTTATTCTGAGCTTACCTTGATGAAAATATATTTATATATCTTCTTTTTTAATATTTTTTAAAATGTTTTTTATCATGCAACTTATCGCATTTGATAAAGCCCTTTATCAACAGAGCATTAAGAACAATTATATATATATATATATATATATATATATATATATATATATATATATATATATATATATATAAATATATAATATATATATATATATATATTTACAGAAAGAAATAATTCAGTAAAAAATCTGTAAATATATATATAAGTTTTATATATATATATATATATTTATATATATATATATACATATATATATATATATATATATGTATATATATATATATATATATATATATATATATATATATATATATATATATATATATATATATATAACTTCTAATAAACCGACTGCAGCCACCAGAGACTTTTCCTTCAGTGTTTAAATGATCCATAACCATATGAATCATTATGAGGTAAATATTCCAGAAACTTCTCTGCAGACGATCCCGTCTGATACGTCGTTTCCTTTTCCAGAAACGCTCGTGTCCTTCCCCTCCTTCCCTCGCTCCCTCTCTCATTAGTTTATTCCCAAACTAATCTGCGACTGAAACAGATGTTTCTGTCTGACCTTCTCTCGTCTCGTCTTCCCGCAGATTCCTTATCTCATCCGTTCATTCACTCATCCTGTCGCGCGTTAATTCACCCGCTCATTAATCCATCCGTCATCGTTACTTCCTTCCCTCCTTTTCACGCACCTACCGAAAACCACGGCGAGCTAATGGCCGTCCTCCCTCCTGTCGTCAGAGTATCCGTCATGTGTTTATTCCTCCATCCGTCTCTCTGGAGCCGGGTGGCTTTCAGGAAGCCTCCAAACACGGCGAGGTGTTGACCGACGCCGGACAGATCTGGAGAAACCCGCGCACGCACTCACATTTATTGGCGCTTATCTAGTGTTTGACAGTCGGCCTCGCGCGGGGGGTTCGAGCCGCCGCGTTCAACATCTGGCCTCGCCGTAAACACCCCGATAATCATCCCCACATGCGGGCGAGTGAGGACGCCGAGGAAGAGGAGGAGGCGGAGGCGGCGTCGGGATCTCCTGGCGCATTTACGGCAGGTTTCCTGCGTCCCGCTCCTTGATGTGCACGCCGGCCTGATACGCGGCTTAAGACGGGACGTTTGTTTAATGGCAGCTGCGCCGCAGGACCGCGGCAGCTGCTAGCTTAAAAGGGGGAAAACCTCCACGTGGAGGATCCCGTTACTTCCTGGATGGACCATCAATCCACGCGACGCATTCCAGGAGTTTCTCTGCGACGCAGCGGTTCGGCTCACATCTCACAGCCGAGCCGCTTTCCCTCAAAACTGCCTCGACTAATTACACTCCAGCGAAGCGGCCCGCGTTAACCCAGAATAACTCGGATCCGGGCGTGGCCCCGCCGCTTTGAAAACATCTCGCTAGCCGAGCGGCTCGCGAGTCTTTTCGGCCACAAAAATCTGCGCTTGTTAAAGTCTTTGCTCTGTGTTGTGGCCGCTGCTCTGGGGCTCTGAGGAGGTCTCTGATGCTCCAGGACCGGCAACGCAACTTCTACTTTCATGCCAATATGCTTTTTCGCTTATAAATGTTTGGCCATCAAACTCATTGTTTACAAGACAGTTTAACTCAGAGAGACATTGAACGAGATGATGTCATCGTGAAATATCTTCCTAAATGCAAACCAATCAACTTAACTTTTTTATGTTGAATCATGAATATGAGCCTTTTTGTTGCTTTCTGTAAAAACTGTGTTTTTGCTTATTCTCTGAAAAGCAGGAAGGGAAACATGTCGGTGGAGGTCACGCGAGGTCACGCTGCTTTTACAAATGAACTCTCAATTAAAATCCCCCAAATGAACGAGGGATGTACCTGCACTCGCTGCAGAGAGAGAGAGAGAGAGAGAGAGAGAGAGAGAGAGAGAGAGAGAGAGAGAGAGAGAGAGAGAGAGAGAGAAACAGTTTTACTTCTTCAGCTGTCTTAAAAGTAAAAAAAATACAAATTACAGCACACACACACAAACATACACATACATACACACACACACACACACACTCAAACACACACACACACACACACACAAATACACACACACCTAAAATGTGTCTTTCTTTTAAACATTTCCACTGTCCTCTGGTCCTTAAACACCGACAGTGTGCAGCGTGTAAAGATTTTAATAATCTCATCCGATACACAAGGTGTGTGTGTGTGTGTGTCTGTGTGTGTGTGTGTGTCTGTGTGTTTGGGAAACAACAGGAAATGACACATTCACCGTTGTCGCAACGTCTCAACAGACTCATTTAAAGTTTAGAAGACGAGTTCCCGACACGCTCTGCCGTGCGAGTGTGTGTACACAGACGTGTGTGTGTGTGTGTGTGTGTGTGTGTGTTGCGTCGGGGCTATACATCATCGTCCAGGAGCGCCGAACCGGCTCGCCCCCCCCCCCCTCCTCCCACGAGGGGTCAGTCTTCTTAAATGAGATTTCAGCTCCACTGACCCGCTCGTGTCCGTCTCACCTTCTGCCTCGGAGAGCCGGTCTGACCTCTGACCCCCGGCTCCGTGAGCGGCCACCGGCCTCCTGCCGCTGCAGCCCGCCGCGCCTCAGCCGGACAGACGGGGGCGAGGAGATCGGGGCGTGTGCGGCGCCCCCTTATCGGACGCGTCTTAAGCGGAAATTTATGCACATTTTAATACCCAGCATGCAGCAATCAGAACCAATCGCGTTTAAGCATAAAGGTCATAATTTTCACATTTTTCAACCGAACGACACAGTTTTTGGACTGAAACTCCTTCAGAACACCCCAATGCTTTGTTTTATTGTGATTCTTATTAAAGATTCAGATTCTTTTGGTCGTTATCATTACAAAGAGGCGGCGCACACCCCTGTAGGTTGATGTTAAGGCCTTGAAGCGTCCATCTGGAAAGACTCTTGGGCGACTCGAGGAGGCTTTTTTTTGGGTGAATCTTAATCACATCACGCTCAGATCATGCTCGATGTTTATAGTTATCATCAAAATATGGTATACAAGTTTCATTTTTGGAAATATAAATTCTATATGAATCAACACAAGTATGAGAACTCAGTTGGGCTTCATACGACTACTTGAATTTAAGGCTTCACGCCCAAAAACAGGAGAAAACAAACATCTTATGTGATTAAAACACTTGTCTGGTGACATGATGGTCTGCGCTACATGCTCATTACGTAATGAACGATGCACAGACGTCCACGCTCTCCGTTTAGCTGCGTCTTAAGTTGAGTTTGTTCCCGTTTGAGCAGTTTGATGTGAACACACAGCAGAGCTCAAACCGGCCTCAGCGTTTCAGTGCGTTAGATGCGTGAAAGCCTCCAAGGCTCCTAATGCAGAAGAGCACACAGCATCTCCCAGAGGCCGGCCGTAGCCTACATACTGCGCCGCATGCATGCGAGTACAAGAGCAGCTCACACACACACACACACACAGATCTACTGTATAGGACGGCCTTTAATGTGCATATGTGCCGTTGTGTGATTCTTTCTCCCTGACATCTTGCAAGTGCTGTATGTATGTCATTAATTGAGTCTCCAGCTCCCTGGAGTGGTTAGCTCTACTTGCACTGGGAAGATAGAGAGGGGGGGCTCTTTGTGTGTGTGTGTGTGTGTGTGTGTGTGTGTGTGTGTGCTCTCTCCACACACTCACACAAGCCCTGATCGCCTGATGATTATGCTTGATCAGTGTCAAACACAAACTACTGCAGCGGGTGCTTTGAAAAGGAATATATTGTGTACTCGGGCTTCTCCAGACCCTTAGTGCTGTTTCTTACTCCGCACGGTGATTTATCCAATTCACCCAGATCTGAGAAGTAGCATCTTTTTTTTGTTTTTTGTTTTTTTTCTGTGTGGCGATGGAAAAAACAATTGCACAAAAAAGTCTAAGCACCAGAAGAAAACACAGAAACACGACAGACAGGGAGTCAATATCTGCTCATAGTACAAGTACACAGAAGGTACACAAGGTGTCCATTAAGCCACTTCTCTTCACTTCTACATGAGGTACAGCATCTCTTGGAGGGTTAAATGCATCTAGACGACCTCGACATGGAGCCGTGCAATGTGGTCAACACACAAATGTTTGCATTGCGATCATTCAAGACATGGCAGCGCAGTGAGTCAGAGTGCTCAACCTGCAGGCTCCTCCTCTGATGAATCCATGCATGCACACTTTGATGGATTTCTATCACTTTTCCAGGTTTTTCCAGGACGTGAGGAGCGACGTGAGCGTTCTTCAACCGCTCTTTGTTGTCAGTCGAGTGTCTTTCAGTTGGTTTATGAGCAGGAAAAGAGACAAAAAGTTTGTTTTTCCGCCGGCGGCCAATCAGGGCTCTGCTCCCCCAGCGCCCGGCCGAATGTGATAGCTGTAAATATTTGGATCTCAGCAGCGGACCAACAGCTCTGAGGTCAGTCGTCTGGAATCCCCTGGTTGTTTAGAGACAACTGTTGTTACAGTTGGGCTTTTTTTGAGATGGAGGGAAAGCGATGGCGTCCCAGAGGGAGGAAGAGAAGAGAGAGAAGAGAGGAGGAAGAGGAGGAGAAGAGGCTCGTGCAACGTCACTTTTTGCAGAAAATAAAACTAAATTCCTGAAAGTCCTTCCTCACAAAGACCCGCCTCATGCTGCAAAGACCACATGACGAAGCGCCGCTTTCTCCGCCTCCGCTGGCTCGCATGCGTCGAGGCAAAGTCGACATTTTTTCCACTCACTTCAGAGAGTCGACCGTGTCCTCCGTCAGCCCGCTGGCGTCCTAACAGCACGTACACATGCACTCGTGTAACATCATGTATCATAAGTCTGATGGACCTGCTGCTCATGAAGGCCTGAACGCTAACGCTAACGCTACGCCGACAAGAATACAGCTTATGAGGAAACAGGTTTTAAGACCTGTGAGAGACGACCAGCTCCACTGACGGGGAGAGAGCAGCTCGCCCTGATGAAGACGAATCCGTGCGACGGGCTCTGCCTCGTAGGGACGGAGGAGCGAGCGGCCATTAGCGGGGGTGTCATGTTTGATTGGGCTTTATTAGCGCCGCCTGCATTGTTCCTGTTCGTCAACAGACTCGCAGGTAATGCGGCGCTAATCGCTGCGGAAGCCTCCATCTGCTCGTTTCGGGGGAGCTGCCCTCGTTTCAAATCCATTTTCCCAGGTGCTGATGGGAGGCCGCGGGGTGGAGTGGGTGGATGTTGGGGAGGAGGAGGAGGGGGAGGAGGAAGAGGAGGAGGAGGAGGGAGGGGGAGCAGTGTAGAGCGCTCTGTTTCATTTACCCAGGAGTGTCGGCGCGCTCGGCAATAGCAGGTTGTCTCCGCTTGTACCGCGCTAATGGTTCCAACCCAGCTGGCTCCAATTGGGGAGCCGGGCTCTCCATTTTGCACTTTGGCTCGCTACCAGGTGCACGCCGCTCTGCACGCCGCTCTGCACGCCGCTCTGCACGCCGCTCTGCACGCCGCTCTGCACGCCGCTCTGCACGCCGGGTTTATCGCGCAGGTGTTTTTTGGAACCGACGGCGTCACAAAAGCCACAAACAACGAGGTCGTTTTGGGGCTTTGGGACGTCAAGCGGGGCGGCCGGGAGGTCGAGGTCCGGCCCGGCTCCGTCCCCGGCTCCATGCCGATCCTCCACGCTTGTAATGACACGTCTTTAATTGATAACGTGGGGAGGAAAAAAACCCGGTATTGATTTTGGTGTCAGCCGTCTAATTGCTTCTCCGTTCTGCGACGTCGGGTTCGGTTTGTTGAGGACGCCGACGCACCTGCGATGTGGGAACATGTGACATGTGCATGTTTTATTACATGCATTTATCAGTCAAAGTCAGCTTTAATGTCAAAATTACATACAAA